>NW_025946378.1:0-261154 GCF_000764305.2 Hyalella azteca
ATTTATAGGACATAAAACTAGTAGATCTATTGATAGTGCTGTGCACTGTGCTATCAGCTACAGTCACTACTAGTCGGTGTGTATAGGGGGTAGAGTCTGGTAGATTTTTAGGACATTAAACTAGTGGATCTATTGCTAGTGCTGTGCACTGTGCTATTAGCTACCTATCTGTAATGTGACTCTTCAATGTTCCTAAGATCTGCATTCCTGAAGTGTTTTTGTATATTGAAGCCAGTTAAAGTGGTAAACACCAGCTTGGCCTGTTGCCGTTATTGAAGGCAATAAGTGCCCTTTTTAGCCATCCATTATGATCCATATACTGTTATTGTTACTAGGCTAATTGCAACATAAAAAATAAAACTTCAAAAAGACAAAAAAGTTGAAAAAATAAAAAAAAAATTAAATAAATAAAAAAATCATGAAAAAATAAACAAATAATTGATTTTTTATTTTTTTTTATTTAAAAAAAATCAATAAAATCGCCAACCCTAGCACCAGGCATCATTGAAAAGAAAATAACTGACCTAAACTATGATTTATTTCTCCAAAACATATGATGGTTGTCACTAAAACATTCCTTTCTGTTTCAGGTATGTTTTTCACAATTTTTTTTATAGTAAATTCATTTGACCCAATTAAAATGGTGTGAAATTACAAGCCGTCCAGTAAGCTTACAGATACAGAAAAAATGCTATAAGGCTGCTGATATGAAGCTTGCAGTGGACAAGGTAGTTGAAATGCTCAATGGCCTGTTTATCGATATGGTAATATCACATCAATAATATGGTAATTAATGTATATGGTAATATCATATCAATAAATGAAAAACAAGTAAAAACTACAGAAAATGTCATTTGTTCTACCTCTACATCATCTACAATGAAAGAGGAGGACTTCAGAGTTCAGAGTACTGTTAGTAATGGATGAGTACACTCGGCATGCTTCAAATGTTTTAAAATTAAGTTTTATTCCAAGTGTCCCTTCTAAAGTAAAAAGTGACTAAATTGCAATCCTTATAAATTATCACATAAACTGATGACATGTTTAGATGAATTCCAACTAAATCTACTCAGTTGCTGTTGTTGGTCAGTAGTGTGCTACCTATTTTTACTGGTTCTACAAATATTAACTGTAATCTCAACAGACTTGAGATTAAAGAACTAAAGTTCATCATACCTAATCAGCCTGGAATTTGAAGAATGGGACAAAAATAACATTCAAGCTATCTTTCCAGATGATCAAAGTTGATTCTTGTATTTTGAATTATCACACATTGAAGACCCTTTTGTATGATGAATAATTCAAGTAATATTACTGACGAGGGTGGTGGCAGCTCCTCTGAACCTCCTGAAAGTGCTGGTGCAAAACCACGCAATCCTCTGGACAAGTTGTCCAAGGAAGAGTTGCTTACCAAATGCAAGAACCTCATTGTCATTGCCCAAAAGGCCAAAGCTGCCAAAGATGGTGAGTAAAGTCTGCTTCTGAAGGAATCTTACTTGTATGAGAATAGGGCAAAAACAAACGATTTTGAATTTTTGTGATGTTGAATCACCTGAACTAGCCTAAGGGATTGTACCTTGAATTAAAATGAAATAAAAATGTTTAGGTATTATGATCTTGGCTAAAGCCATGAAATTTCTTGATTTTGTTCATTGAAATTTTACAAGTCAGTTTTATGGTTGACCTACTTGAGCTGAACATGATTTGCTAACTGTTAACAAGCTGTATGAATGGCATTGAAATTTTACTTTAACATCATATTTTGAACAGAAGCGGTAACCGAGTTGCAGAAACTGAAAGAAAACTCGGGGCGGGAAAATGAAGCTCTCCTTGAGATGGTCGACAACCTGACAGAGGGCAAGGTGGCCCTGATCACCAAGGTAAGTACCTATACAGTAACTTTTGAATGATGTATTTAGGTAATTTTCTTGTCTTTGAGCTCTGACTACCAGTATTAAACTGTTTGAAAATTTTTGTCAAAGGATCTGTCACCAAGGTAAGCATAACTTTAGACTGCTGTGCTTTATTTAGGTAATTTTCTTGTCTTCGAGCTCTGAGTATTACCTACACTGTTTGAAAAATTTTGTAAAAGGGTCTAACCTGCATTTTAGTGGCTGGCTGGCATGTGAAAAAAAATTGTGTTGTAGTTTTTTATACCAATTTAAAAAAAGATACCCATACCAATTTGAAAAAAACAATTGTAAAACTTTTTATTTACATCGCTCCAGTTGTATTGTTATGTCAGGTACACACAAGCTATCACTAACCATGTCAAAATATTTACATTACTTTTGTTGTTTTGCTCTGCCTGTCAATTGTTCATTTCTAAACCGAAAGATCTTGAGCTGAAAGTAATGAAATTAAACTGCATTCTGAACATGATTCTCACAGATCAGGGTTAAAAATATTTTGCAAAGTTTTATAATCTATACAATTATTGCATTTTGTTATAGATATGCTATGACCTGTGACATAATGTATTTGTTTGATACAATCTCTAAATAATTACTTCTTTAGAGCATAAATATTTACCTTGACCAAGCTGCAGTAAATGTTTTCCTTTACATTACTTTAAACTGTGTCAATAATCGCATCATTAATCTATACTATCGTGCCATTTTTAATGGCTAAATTTAAAGCCAAATCTTGTGCCCATAAAATAATAACTCGACTGTACAGTGTTCAGTGAGGTGATTAATATAATGTATTAATACTCCATTAATCTCAGTCAATAATTATTTCTTTATTCGTGATCGCCTCTATAATTTGTTCGCTCTTCCTTGTACTCGCTCAATAATTTTTCTCTCGGAACACTTGATAATTATTTGCATGGTATATATATATTTATATACCATGCATTTATATTTACTTCATAATTATTTGCATGCCTTTAAATGTAATGGTGTGCGTGTCATTGATGTATAGTCGTGTAAGTACACGTACTGACGTGCATACACTGGCATACGCACACGTACTGACGTACACGCAATGGCGTACACGTACTGAAGTACTCACACAGGTGTACACGTACTGACGTACACGCACGCAATCGGTACACACACTGGCAAACGCGTACTTACTTATACGCACTGACGTGCAAGAATACCTATATATTTTCAGACTTACATGAATGACGTACACGTACCGACCTATACGTATACTGAGAGACACGTATACTAGCGCACACGCACCGACTCACAGTACCCGGCACGAATACGTACACATGCACACGCACCGACACGAATACGTACACGTCCGCATCTTATCTTACACCTGTACCGCTGAACGTTGCTCAGTGCAAACGTGGCTCTGCTGAGACCAGTTGTTGTATTATATCGTCTCTGTTAAACCCTTTAATTTACATAGCTAAGTGCGTGTTGTTCATCGCCAGCAACTCATTCATGACAGACATTCTCATGACTGGGTCAATTAGTGCGTTATGTGTCGGATTGTTGTTGATATATAGTCTAGCCTGAATGTGTCGTGCTGGATTTTTGCCACGTATCAAGTTTTCACTGAACAGGTATACGTATCTCGAATTGATAATTATTGAATTGAACTAGGATAAAGAAAATTGTTGACGTTATTTCGGCAGAATTATCGTTTTCGGCTCAATTTTGGCCATATATAAGGTTTTCTGAGTTATTTCTTGAAAAACAGTAGGTTTTTAGCTCTAATATTTCGGAAATATTTTTCAGGTTGCATTGTGCGAAAATTATAGGTTTTCGACGTTATTTCATAATAATAGGTTTGTCGCGTGAATTGTGTCTGTAGAAATAATTTTTTCAGTATGAATTGCACGCAAGTAGAAGGTTTCATAGTGGATTGTTGGGATCATGAATGTTGCAGTCAAGAATTCTAAGAAAATATATGATTTTCTGCGCTAAATTTTTCCCGCGTAAGTTTTTGAAAATGAGAAAGTTTTTGACGTTAATGGTATGAAGAGAGTGCTTTACTCGGGAATTATTGTAAAAAAATTACTATGCTTCACGTGTTAAAAAATGATGTATTTGAAATTTTGAATTGGTGAATATTACCGTACGTTATCTAAGCTTGATGTGATGAACTGCAATTCATTTTAATTACACATTGATTTAGCTAATTAGCTCTATGTTTAATAGGAGTATTTTGATGTCTTTCATCTGTCTAAATTGTCATCTTAATTGATGTGAAGTAATTTTACCTTTAATTTGTCTGAAATCGGACATAATCACGGAAAAAGTTGAGGTTTGCCTAAGTTTGGCTCAATAATTCTTTCTTCGATGGTTCATTACTTTTTGTTCTCTAACACATCGCTTTCGATGGTTTTTTTTTTCGCTCACAGAATCCTCAGACGTTTCTTAGTAATATTTATTTTTTATAGCAGGCCTGACTTGCAAACGTCGTTCAGGAAAACGTAGATTTTTCATGCTTTTCCTTGAACAGACCTCTGCCTTACAGTCGCATGGCGGCAGGCTTCAAACGGGAGACCCAATATATTGTTTACTCAATAATTTTGACCCAGTATTGTTGATCTAATAATTTTGACCCAGTATTGTTGATCTAATAATTATGACCCATTATTGGCGACTCGATAATTTTTACTCATTATTCTTGACCCAATAATTTTTACCTATTATTGTTGACCCAATAATTTTTACCCATTATTCTTGACCCAATAATTTTTACCCATTATTGTTGACCCAATAATAAAATGACCTCTCAATTAAAATGAACTTTCCATTAAAATGAACTTTCCATTGAAATGAACTTTCCATTAAAATGAACTTTCCATTAAAATGAATTTTCCATTGCAATAAACTTTCTATTAAAATGAACTTTCCATTTAAACGAACTTTCCATTAAAATGAACTTTATGTTAAAATGAACTTCTCATAACATGCACTTTCCCTTACAGACGGAATCTCTGCAGCGCCAGCTGAACCTGTCTGCATCAGAGCTGCAGGCCGCGCAGTCTGTGCAGGATAGACTGCTGCAGGAGAAGCAGCAGGCTCTGGAGCAGGTCCAGGTTTATCAGGCCAAAATTGCGAGGAAAAAAGAGCGTTTCGAGAAAAATTTGCTGGCTGAGCGAGAGAGAAACGAACAGCTTCTGGTTGGTGCTACAATTTACGTGATGTAGATTTTTTGTCGTTTATTTCAGCTCATAGGTACTCGTTGAAATATTATTACATTGATTTTTACACTTGTTATTTTTACCTTTTAATTTCGTCACTTTACAAGGATACTTTGAGGTTGTTTTAGGATTTGTCATCAATTATCTGATTTTATGTACCCAGTTCTTTACTTCCTTCTTATACAAATTAGTTCGTTCCGATTGATATTTTTTATAAAGATTGTGAATATGATGCGTTTATCATTATACGCTTGCAGCTTATTGAAATTTTACAGTCCATATCTTTTATTAGCTATCTAATGGATCATCATGTAAAATATCCATACCTGCCAGTTAATTTATACTTGATGGCATATTCCAGGGCAAAATTGAAAATCTAGAGGCACAAACAAGCCAAATTGAGGTCCTGAAAACCAAATGCAAGAAGTTGTTGGACGAGAAGAGCAAGTGGGAGGAGACTACGAAACAAGCTAAAGCAATTCTTGCCGAAAAGAAAGCAAACGAAATTATTCTCGAGGAATCAAAAAATCGACAGAAGCAACTTGAAGAGACGACAAAACAACTCACGACTGAGATAAAACAACTGCGACTGGAATGCAAAGAGAAGCAAACCAGAATGGATGATAAAGAGAAGATCATTGACAATTTGAAGCATGAGCTTACCGTCATACAGGAAAGTAAAGAAATTAACGATGAAGGCGAATATCATCAAAACCCCGCGGAAGCAGACGATGGCAAAGAGGTTATTATAACGGAACTGAAATGCAAGACGTTGGAGCTTGAAAAGAAATGTGACGAGTATGAAAGAATTCTGAGCGATATTAAAGAGAAAGGCGAAGCTACAGAAATAACGGAAGAGATCACGGAGTGTGTAACTGTGAGTGACAACGGCTCTTCGATGGACGAAATCCTTATTTTGCGGGCTAGAATCAATGAACTCGAACGTGCCTTGGTCGAAAGCAAACCTCTTCATATGCCTCACAAGAGCATCGATTACGCACTGGAGCAGAGCGAAGCGTTGGTCAATGAGCTCCGCGAGAAGATAGAGAAGCACGAGGAAGAGAAGAATAATTTAGAACAAATGGTGTTTGATGCCAACGAAAAATATGCTCTTTATGATGGGGAAATTCAGGCGCTCAAAGCTCAGACAGAAACGCAAGCTGTGCGCATTATCGCTACGAGTGAAGAAAACGAGCGGCTTAAGCAGGAGCTTCTGGTCGAGAAAAATTCTAACAGAGAATTAGCAGAACAATTGAAAAGAACCCAGACGAAAAATTATGAGGATGAAAGTGCAATCGTTAATCTCAATCAAGAAATCGAAACTCTTCAGCAAAGTTTACGAAACACAGAGCGTGCATTAAAAAATGACCTCACCGCGGCCGAAGACATGCTAGCAGCTCGCGCTGACAAGATGACAGCTTTAGAGGACAAAGTTGCTTTGTTGACTAAAAACTTGGAAAAATTAGAAAATGAAAATAAACTTCATTTAGACAAAATAGCATCGTTGCTTAATGAAGTTCAAAATGAATCGGCCTGTGTTAAAGACACAACTGAAAGTTTAGAGACCATGCGTGAAGAAAACAAAAAACTAACTAAAACGGTTGAAAATTATGCGTCTCAGATTCAGTCCATGGAACACCGCCTATCTTGCATCACTGAGAACTTTAAACTTTGCTTTTGTGCTGAAGATTCTAAGTTTCCTGCAGTTTCTAGCATACTGAGTCAGAATTTGGCTAGTGACATATCGGCTGAAGGCAAAGAAGATGACTTGTTGGGACAAATGAATGCTATATTACTCGCATTCGAAAAGCAGGCTTCTCTAAACTCAACCCTGCAAAAGGCGAATGAAGACAAAATTTCCGACCTCAAGTCCCATATTGATGCTCTAAAGAACTATAAGCATGAATTACTTAACCAAATAATAACTCTACGCGATACTACTTCTAAAGACGCTGAAGAAATACGAATCGCTCACTCTGAAGCACTAGAATTAAGTGCACAAGAGAAGATGAAGGCTTTGGAAGAAGTCGCTCTTCTCCAACACAAATTGAACTCTTTTGAGTGCAGTTCCGCTGAGACTTCTGCTCTGCAAGAGCAAGTTGAGTTGGGTAATAAAGAAATCGTTGAGTTAAAGGATAAACTCAGAGTTGATAATGAAGACTTCGTTAGGAAGTTGCAAGGCTTAGAGATGGAACTGAAACAAGAAAGAGAGTTGAAGGAATCATTGAATGAAAAACTCGCTGAAATTGAGGATGAAGTGAAGGCAACTGGCATGAAAATTCAGGACGACAAGGACGAGTTCCTAAAGCAGATAGACAATCTTTCCAAGGAAAATGAACAACTTTCGTGTAAATGGAAGGCTCTAGAAGAAGAATGTGAAGATTTGAAACGGCAGCGTGAAGAGGATTTAACTTTTAAAGAAGAAATGGAAAAAGAAGTATCTGAAGTGAAGAATTTCCTGAAGGAAAAAGAACAGACATGCGAAGATTTGAAAAGTAAAGTACAAGAATTGGAAGAAAGCATCACAGAAAAAAATCATGAGCTCTTGTCACGCAAACATGAACTGCAGATTTTACGTGATCAACTGGCGTTGTCGTCGGAAAGTTCTGAAGAAACGGCGCGTAAATTTACTGAACTCGAGTGCAAGTTATTTGAGTCGAAATCTAGAATTGAAACCCTGGAAAAACTTGACTTGGAGCGTCAAGTAGCGGCTGATAATGTGAAGCAAGAGCTCGAAAAAGTGAGGAACGAATTTGAAGCTAAATTGGGTGATTTGCAAACCGAAAATTCAAATTTAACATGCCAACTCGAAGCCATAAAAGAAGAAAAAAATCGTTGTAATGAAGATCTGCGACATAAAATTGCTGAAATGTCATCTCTAAAAGCCGAAAATGATTTTGCCAATGAGAAATTACGTGTAGAAACTGCTGAGAAAAACGAGTTGGACTCGAAGTTAAAGTCTGTCTTGGAAGAGAAGGAGAATTTGTCTTCAAAGGTATCTGAATTACGAGAAAAAATTCTGGCCGTTGAGCAGGAGAACGAGCGGCTCATATTAGAGATGAGCCAAGCTGAGCTGGAAGATGAGCAGAAGGTCGAGGCATTGAGTTCTGAGAAGGAAGCAATGAGCGAAAAGTTTGTTGCTATTGAGACGGAGAACGTGAATAATCTGAAGAAACTCAAGCAGGCACATGCTACCAACGAGAGGTTGACTGAACAACTAAGAGTTTTACAAGAAAGAAATGTGCAAAGTTCCCAAATAATCCATGATCTTGAAAATTCGAAGATCGAACTGCATGATAAATTGAAAAAACTTGAGGAAGATAATATTTCAAATTTAAAAGCCTCTGAAGTTGCAAAGGAACTTGAAGAAAAATTAAAATATTTTGAAGAAGCCAGCGTGAATAATGAAGAAAAGTTACATAGTTTGAAACAAAAATCTGATGAACTGATATCTGAGAACGCTGCTCTTAAAGAGCGTCTATTAAACGCGTCTCAGGACTCTGAGAAATTCACGCCTGAGATCGTAGCTTTGAATGCTGAGCGAGAAAAGCTTTTACAGAAGGCAGAAATGTATGTGAAACAGAATGAAGAGCTTGCAAAAAAGAGTGACGAGCTCGTGAAGGAGAATGAAGAGCTCACGAAAAAGAGTGACGAGCTCGTGAAGAAGAATGAAGAGCTCACTGAAAAGAAAAACGAGCTCGTGAAAGAGAATGAAGAGCTCACGAAAAAGAGTGACGGGCTCGTGGAGAAAAATGAAGAGCTCACGAAAAAGAGTGACGAGCTCGTGAAGAAGAATGAAGAGCTCACCGTGACCTCAGAAATATGTCTGAAGGAACTCTCAGCGAAGAGTGATGAGTGCAAACAGCTCGAGGAAGAGTTGCAGGCTCTCAAAACAGCGCACGAGCAAGCGAAGGAAAGACTAGTGAAGGAGGAGAGAGAGCTGAAGGCTGCAAATGAACAAGTTACAGCCTTGACAGCGCAGTGTAAGGTAAAGTGACATATGCTTTAGACATATGATTTGTATAACTATTATTAGTTACTAGTTCAGCCGTAGTTCAGGAAATTCGATACAAAAATTATACTGGATAGTGAATGCCAAGTTCGAAAAAATATTTTTGCTTGACTGCTCAGTGTAAGGTAAAGTGACACCTGCTTTATACATATGATTTGTATAACTATTATTAGTTATTGGTTCAGCCTTAGTTCAGATAATTCGATACAAAAATTACGTATTCAGAATGAAAAGTTTGAAACGAAATTTTTGTGCAAAAACTGAAGTTTTGGAATAATTACTCGTTATCTGGCAAGAATAATGTATTGAGTGTTATTCATAGCAAGCGTCTCGAGGAAATTAGATATATACGGAGATTTTAATGAATTGTAAGTTTGAAACAAGACGTTGTCGCACCATCACTCTGGCCCCAACAGTAGTATAGTTCTATTTAACTCATTTCAGTCTTCATCAAAACAACCAGCTTTTGGATCAAGCTTTCTTCATCACTGAAATTATTTAAAATAGAAATATTTCATGAAAATAATTAGTCTCTTCGTCGCATCCAAGTTCTCTGACAGACGTGTGGCAGATACTTTTAGTAACACAAATATTATGTCAATACGATTTCTGTTTTTTTTTTATCTCATTATATATCGCTTGCTTCGATCTCCTTCACAACAAATACGAAATTGAGATTAACTATGTTTCTTAACATTATCTTAATCAAAAATTAATAGAGGAGACTAAAATTAGCGATATTTTTTTACTTCAATTATCTTAATCAAGAATTAATAGAGGAGACTAAAATTAGCGATGTTTTCCTAAATTTAATTATCTTAATCAATAATTAATAGAGGAGACTAAAATTAGCGATGTTTTCCCAACTTTAATTATCCTAATTAAGAATTAATAGAGGAGACTAAAATTAGCAATGGCTTCACAACTTTAATCATCTTAATCAAGAATTAATCAAAATAATAAATAGCCCCCTAAATTAATTAACATGTACATGCAGGAATGCAGCGATGCTCTGCAGACTCAGACGGCAGCGCTGCATGTTTTCCTAACTTAAATCATCTTAATCAAGCATTAATTAAGATAATAAATAACCCTCTAATTTAATTAACGTGTATGTGCAGGAATGCAGCGATGTTCTACAGGCGCAGACGGCAGCAATGTCTTCCCAACTTTAATTATCTCAATCAAGCATTAATTAAGATAATAAATAACTCTCTAAATTAATTAAGATATACGTGCAGGAATGCAGCGATGCTCTACAGACGCAGACGGCAGCGCTGCATGTTTTCCTAAATTTAATTATCTTAATCAAGAATTAATAGAGATAATTATTAGCCCCCTAAATTAATTAAGATATATGTGCAGCGATGCTGTGCCGACGCAGATCGCAGGTAGCGATGTCTTCCCAATTTTAATTATCTCAATTAAGCATTAATTAAGATAATAAATAACTCTCTAGATTAATTAACATGTACGTGCAGGAGTGCAGCGATGCTCTACAGACGCAGACGGCAGCGCTGCAGGAGGGCGAGGTGCTGAGGGCACAACTCGACGTCGACCTCAGCGTCGCGCAGGGGCGGGCGCAGGAGCTGCTACACGAGATGAACGATGTCAGGGATAACTGTGTTATACTAAATTGTTTATTATTATGGGCAATTCTGTGTCAAGTGGTAATGGTCCCAATTTATCGCAATTTATCCCTGACATTCACGACTAATCATCAAAATTTGTAAATTTTGATGATTACTTGATTAGTCGTGAATGTCAGGGATAAATATGTTTTATCCTAAATTGTTTATTATTGGGGCTATTCTATGTCAAGTGTTCAAATTTTAATGATTAGTCATGAGTGTCAGGGATAAATATGTTTTATTCTAAATTGTTTATTATTGGGGCAATTCTGTGTCAAGTGTTCAAATTTTGATGATCAGTCGCGACTGACATTTGACAAATTTATTGACATTAATTAATTGAGCCGTGACTGACATTTAACATATTTAATGAATGTAGTTAATTGAACAAATTTTAATTGGTTGCTATTTCGAGCTAAATTTGACCCCGAGTGCAAAATATGGATGTCCTATCAACCATTAAATGTGCGGTAGGATGAACATGTTTCAGACATTGTGGCGCCTTATCGTCAACTCGATCACTCTAGTGGCACGGTACCACGGTAACTACCATTACCAACCTAATGTGCAGGTAACGAAGGTGCTACGGGAGCGCGGTGAGAGGATTTCTCGTCTGGAGGCGACGCTGAAGCAGCGCACTGAGGAGGTCGATGCTGCGCGCGCTAAACTGCAATCTATCGAAGAACAGGTGATAACCCTTCACTATATTATTATGTATATACTCATTTATTATTTTATCAATGTCAATATATGTACGTATACGGTATACTCGTTTATTATTTTATCAGTGTCAATATATGTATATACTCATTCATTATTTTCTCAGTGTCGAAATATGTATATAGGTACTCGTTTATTATTTTATCAATGTCAATATATGTATATACTTATTTATTATACTATCAGTGTCGAAATATGTATATGCTCATTTGTTATACTATCAGTGTCGAAATACTATGTATATGCTCATTTGTTATTTCATGAAAGTCAATGATATTGTGAGTGCCTCTTCAGGCTCGACATGTGACGTATAATAATGGGAATGACCAGCTTCGAGTGGGAATTTTATTTTCGCCTATTGCTGTCTTTTAATTCTCTGTGGATGTAGAGGGAACCCAGTTCTACACCATCTCACGCAGGTCTTACTTCAGAACTGGGGCTGCGCTATAAAACGTAACTCCGTCAGCTAATAACTGACATCTTTTCTAGCTGAACTCACGAATCACAGAGGAAAAATTGGCTGCTATGTGTAAGATACGAGGCATGTTTTTTAAGTAAGGACCGTTTTGGAATTAAAAAAGCCGTGCAAAGATATCGCTATAATTTTATTTTTATATTAGAGCCTGTACCTTAATCTACTTTTCTACATAATTTTCGTGAATATTTAGGCACTTGTCATAACGTGGCAGTAGTTTTTTAACACCATCCTGATGAAATTCTGCCGCCTGACTTGGAGGTGAAATTCTGAATTCTGCTGAAATGGAGGTGAAATTCTGCTGGAAATCGTCTGAAATTTCTTCTTCCTGACGAGTCAGGCGGCAGAATTTCAGGCGTTGTTCACCAGAATTTCACTTTCATTTCAGCAGAATTTCAGCCCTAGTGACAAGCCTTGTTATAGTGACAGCCCTTGTCATAGTGACAGCCTTGTCATAGTGAACCTCTGATTGTATTAAAAGGTGAGCGATGTATTCTAATTACGGTAGGTATATCGTAACTCTTGGCGTTTTTCAGTTCACCAGTTCAGAAGCGGCGCGTGAAGCCCTCATAGCCGAACTAGATGCTTTACGTCGACAAACATCAGCAGCAAATGAGCCCAAGCATCAGCCTCAGCACCTCAAGCAGCAGCCTCAGCACCTCGAGCAGGAGCCTCAGCACCTCGAGCAGCAGCCTCAGCACCTCGAGCAGCTGCAGAATAGGCTCACGGAAACCACGCTGGAAAAAGAAGCCCTTTTACAGGTGATCAATTTTAAAATTGTATCTTGAAACTTAATATGTTTTATGGAGCTCCTCATTTGACTTGTTTCAGCTTGGTTTTTAACTTAAATGTTACGGAGTGCCGCATAGTGTCATGTTGACAAGTTTTCTGGTGGAAATTCAAAGTTGGATCAGTTATTCTTCATATTTCTTTCGTTAAAATGAAATTTTCTCTCTCCAAACATTAGCTTTTATTTACAGTTTCCACTGAATTTCCATGATTAATTCCAAATAAGTTATTAATTTTTCGCTATATTCAGAAAATCCTGCATCTAGAAGAACAGATCACGGTTACTTCTGCGTCTTCCGCTGCCGCTGTTGCAAACGAAGCTCCGGTTGCCTCCGCTGCGGCTCCCGTTGTTGCCGTTGCGGCTCCTGTTGCCTCATCTACGGCTCCTGTTACCTCATCATCTACGGCTCCTGTTACCTCATCTGCTGAGACTCCTGTTTCCTCTGTCGCTGTTGCCTCAGCTGTTGTACACACAGCTTCGGTCCCCCCAACAACAGGAGCAACAGACTGCCCCAGCGAAGTGATGAGCACGAGTACCATGAGTAAAGCTGAGGAAGCCAACAGACTCAAGGATATCGAAGACACTTTCGAGGAGCGATACATGAAGGTGAGTACTTCCGTTCATTGCATCGTCAGGTTTACTGTAATGAAATAACTCGATATATTTGGTGGCGTCTCGTTTGATTTTCTGCGATTTAACATTATTTCAGATTCAAGCTGCGATTCAGATTTCAAGATTTTCTGCGATTCAGATTTCAAGATTTTCTGCGATTCGGATTTCAGAATCAAGCGGAAGCATTTAACATTATAAATAACATTTTTCACAGCCACGCCTGTCGTTCATAATCAAGAACTCACGCCAGGAAGGCTCGAGTTAGTAAAATATCACTGAATTAAACTGGGAAACATGCTCAAGTGTTTATCTCTTGCAGTTAAAAAGCGTGGCCATTAAGCTGAAGAAGAAGCTTGCCGAGCAGACTGTTCAGATCAACGCTCTGGAGGAGCAGAAGACTAAACTCTTGGCTGAGAAGGAGCAGCTCGGTCCCGCCAGAGCTGCGTCCAAGAATATACAGGTGATGAATCCTTAGTATCCTTAGTATTTGTTTGGGACATAGCAGTCCCAGGCCACGATGGATCGCCGCCTCTGACTGTCGTTCACCCGCCCTCATTTGGGCCACCTGATGCACGATCCTGTTGCTTGCTTCTCGCCGCTGGTAGTGTTGCAGGGGAGGTCGATCTGGGATTTTAATGGTGATACTGTAAAATATCTGGTGCTGGTGAATTGTGGGAGGTGTACAATCTGTACATCCAAGTACTTATAAATAATAGGAGGTAATGACCTGTATTATTAACCGCCAGAGCTGCGTCCAAGAATATACAGGTGATGATTAATGGTGGTGATAATGTAGAATATCTGGTGCTGGTGATTGTGGGATTTGTACAATCTGTACATCCATGTAGAAAATTCATGCACTTGTAGGTAATGGGTAATGCTGGAAATAATGTAGAATACTCGGTGCTGGTGAATTATTTGAGGTGTATAATCTGTACATCCATGTTGAACATCCATGTATTTATAAATAATAGGTGGTAATGACCTGAATTTTCAAGGTATTGAGGTCTAGACGGTAATAGAAGTTTCACTCGTTCACAATTTATTTGTGACAAAATTAATAATGATTTACTTTGGCATTAGACAATTGAAAGGTAGTAGTAGTAGTAACTAGTAATGGAAGATTTTAGCATTTATAAATACTCTCAAAAAATCATTTCGAAATTTGATGCAGCTTAAGTTTGCTAGCCTTGACAGGTTAGATCTCCTCGTCCTAACATTGCTTCTCTTGTGGTTGCCATGAAAAAAAAAGAGATTATCTGATTTATTTTCTTATTTCTTAGAAGAAGGTTTATTTATTATTAAATAAACACTTTGACTACGTATTGGTACATATGTGTACCACGAAATGCATTTCTCCAGGAGGTAGTGGTACATAATCCAGGTTTCCTAAAATTGGTCAAATCCGAGAATAAAAAAAGTCAAAAAAGGCCAAAAACTCAATATATACTAGTTTATTTGTAGGTTCTGCTATAAAAATTCCATTTATTTTATTTTTGCACTATTTAAAATTTAATTGGGAAGTACCCCTATCATAAATTTTAGCCGGCCAACGCAATTGAGAAAAACTAAATCACGGAATTTGCCCGGAAAAAATGACCGTCGGGCAACCCTGTTTAAAAACAGTACAAAAAATGAAATAATTGTACAAGATGAAGCAATCGTAGTCAACATGTTAAGATTAATAACGTAATAATTATTTAGTAAATCTTAATTTATTAAGAGGCTTATCCTGCTCGATAACCGAGCACACTCAAAAGATCCATTTAATTACTGAGATTCTCGTGCGCAGGCGCTACAAGCAGAAGTAGACCGGCTGCAGAACGCACTCAATACTGTCAATAGATCCATCTAATTGATGATTTTAATCGTGCGCAGGTGCTACAAGCAGAAGTAGACCGGCTGCAGAACGCACTCAATACTGTCAATAGATCCATCTAATTGATGATTTTAATCGTGCGCAGGTGCTACAAGCAGAAGTAGACCGGCTACAGGACGCTGTAGAGAGCGGCACTCGAGCCATCAAGGAGAAGGATGGTCAGCTCACGCAGGCCGCGCAGCAGATCTCATCCTGCAAGGACCAGCTCGTGCAGCAGACGCAACAAATTGACAATCTTAAAGCCACCGTCAAGGTTGCGCATCATAAGAAACTGTTTAGTTTTGATTGATATCTTACTTTTTATGTCATTTATCAATAGAAAGTGATTAGTTTTCGTCGATAATTTCAATTTAATGGCATTGATCAATGGAAAGTGATTAGTTTTGATAGATAATTTATTTTTTTCGGCATTTATCAATAGAAACTTATTGATTTTGATCTCATCCTGCAAGGACCAGCTCGTTCAGCAGACGCAACAAATTGACAATCTTAAAGCCACCGTCAAGGTTGCTCATCATTAATTTTGATCCATGATTTAATTTTAGTGCATTTATCTGTGGAAAATTATTAGTTCTGATTGAGAATTTCAATTTTATGGCATTTATGAATGAAAACTGATAAGTTTTGATTGATAACTTGAACTTTTTTATGACATTTATGAATAGAAACTGATAAAGTTTTGATTGATAATTTAAATTTTATGGCATTTATCAATAGAAACATAGAAACTAATTAGTTTTCGTCGACAATTTTAATTTTATGGCATTCATCAATAGAAAATGATTAGTTTTGGTCTATAATTTAATTTTTACAACACGACAATTGGGGCAGAGGTTTAGGGAGCGGGTGTGATAATTGATTGTAACACTCGTGAAACATGTCCTTCGGGATGTAGACGGATAACTTGTTCCTTCCTGATAGAAATTTACAAATTTATTCAGTGATTTTTTCCTGTTTGAGCTCTAATTTTGTCCATCAGACCCTAGAAGAAGCCAATACTGAACTGCAAACCAGAGAAACTGGGCTGCTGGCCGATATGAAGGCTTTGCAAGAGCAAGCTTCAGGACTCGTGGAACAGGTTAGTGGGATTTCTATAAAATTGATATTGATTTTTGATTTTATGCTGAGAAAAGTAAGTCAGGCTCTAATAAATTACCGTACACTTAAACTTGATAAGTGGAACAAGTGAGTGGGATTTCACTAAAATTATTGCGTTGTGATTATATACTAAGAAAAGGCAGTGAAGCTCTAGGAAATTACACTTAAACTTGATTATTTCTGTCACCAATGCAGGCAACGGATCTGATCTGAGTTGGAATTTTGCCACGTTTTAAGTGGCAGAACCCGGAAAAATGTTCGTTATAATTCATAATTGCAGGATAACAAAGGGAAGATTTAGCCACGGTTTTTATAGAAGGGCAACATGGAGAAGAGTTATTCGGATAATAGTTTAAATCTGGGGAAAATAAAGAGAAGAGATAATTAGGTAGTATATCCAATCTCAGGACAACTATGAGAAAAGATAATTGGATATTATTTGTAAATCTAAGGACAACAAAGCGAAGAGCTAGTCAGGTATTATTTTCATGTCTCAGGACAACAAAGAGAAGAGTTAGTCAGGTATTATTTTCATGTCTCAGGACAAATGTTAGAATAATTACGTGTTGCCGACATTTATCTTGCACATGTTCCAATGCTATAGGAATGCTGTGTTGAATTATATTTTGGAGTAATTACCAGTCGTTGCTACCGGGAACTTTGAATAATTCCAGCATGGTACTTTACTGTACAGGATTAGGGGTAATCTAAATCTAATCCCTAAACCTAGCATGTTGCCAGAAAACTATACCAGACGTTGTGATGACTTGTCACATTTTGGCTCCAAGAACTTTTGATAGACACCGAATAATGTGACAGACTTGGTCATATTTATGACATAATAGGTGATGACACAAAACCTTTACGACTCGACAGAAACAATCATAATTACTTGTGATAAATGTTAAGCAACCATGCGCAATTGCTTTACTAAATTGTTTCTTATCGATATCGTAGTAACGTACTGCTTTCAGATCGTCTTTTGTGCCTTGATGCATTTAATTTGCCTCGCCTAAAAGTTCTAATAACATATCGGTATTAATTGAGCTATTAATTTTTCGATATTGAAGTTAGTTACTTGTTTGCTACACGCTATGAAATAATTATATAAATAATAATTACATAAATAATAATAATACAGGCTTGGAGGCGCAACTAGAGCATCTCACAGCACAGCACGCAGCCGACGAAGGCACCACTCAGCACCTCAGGGTGAGGTCATAATAATAATAATAAATATGATAATACGTTAATAATAATAATAATTAGTGTTATCTCAGGGTGAAGTTATAGTAATAATAAATTAATAATATATATTATAATATATTAATAATAATAATTCGTGTAATCTCTGGGTCAGGTCATAATAATAATAATAATTTGTGTAATGATACACGCTTTTTAGCGCATTTTCTCATTTATGATAAAAATGCACTATTGTGCTCGCCATGTCCGTCTGTCCGTCCGTCCGTGACTTCACGTTTTCGTCGACGAGAAAATGCGCTCTCTGTCACTCACTGCAGTGAGTACTGAGTTTTTTTTGCATTTGCTGCAAGGACTACTACACACAGGACATGCATAGCCTATGTCCAGCCTCTGCTAGCAGAGGCGATCGCCTACACTATGAAAATGCTGGTGTTTTAGTGGCATCAACAAATGATATGCCCATAATTGTTTCATACAATAGTATTACAATGTGTGTAGTAGTAACCAAGGACTACTACACACATTGTAATACTATTGTATGAAACAATTATGGGCATATCATTTGTTGATGCCACTAAAACAACAGCATTTTCATAGTGTAGGCGATCGCCTCTGCTAGCAGAGGCTGGACATAGGCTATGCATGTCCTGTGTGTAGTAGTCCTTGATTTGCTGCTATATTTTTAGAAGGTATAAATTTAATCGAAGAATTTATATATTCCCCATCTGCTTGATGGTTTACCATATCATGAATTTCCTAAAATTTTAAACCCTGGACAGAAAAGTAACGAAGAGTTGCGGTCACGTTTGGCTGAGGTCGAGAAAGAAGTCATCGAACTACGGGTTCTGAAGCAACAGCTCTCCGCGGAGGCTGAAAGACTGAGACAGGCGAGCTCAGGCTTTAATTTTTGATGATCATGAGGGAGAATTTTAACACGGAAAATAATTACGTGGATAACATTAATTGGAATATTGGAATAAATAAATGATGCTTATTCACTTCATGAGGCCTTAATTTTTGATGATCGCGAGGTAGAATTTTAACACGGAATAGAATTACGTTGAAAACATTAATTGGAATGTTGGAATAAATAAATGATGCTTATTCACTATTGATTAGGCATTAACTTCTGATGGCTGACCATGAGGTAGAATTTTAACACAATAGAATTACGCTGATGATGAACGAGGATAATATTACTTGGAATAAATAAATGATGCTGTTTTTACCGTTGAGTATGATTGTACGCCGCTCCTGCTGGTGTTGTTATTGTTGAGGCCGACGCTGTTGTTACTATTGTTCTTGACTTATTTTTTCCACTCGCGTTTCGAAATTACTGTTAGTACGGTATTTATTTTATTTTTTTAATTACTGTTATTTTTTCCATCCCTCTTCTGTCTGTTTAAAAACTCGCAACAATATTTTTACAATGCTTCTGATTATCTGTTTTCCGTCAATTTTACAGTAAGTCTGCATATTGTCGTTAATTCTTTTGCAGTTCTTTCCTGTATTCACGATGGATAAATTATTTGTTTCCCATTCTTTTGTGCATGTAAAATAAATTATTATTGAACGAGTAAAATAAATTATTATTATTTTAATTTTGTATTTCATTTGGTTTATTATTTTTTATTTTAACACAGGTGATAGAAGATCAGAAGGTGTCAGTGACAGAAGTGTCTCAGACGCGCTCTCATGAACAGGAACTCGCCAGACGCACCGCAGCACGCAACGCTAAACAGGTCAAGCTTATTGAAATTTCATTATAAACCATTCTTAAAAATGTATTCTATTGCTGTAGTGTAAATAATATGATATACCTACTACTGATTTGGTTAAAAGTAATGCCAGCTTCATTGAGGACTTCTTTTGAGCGTAATCTCTCTAGCTTTTTGATAAGAGGTACAGTAATAGGGTCAATGTGTCTTAAAATTTGTCCAAATGAATGAAATTTGTCCAAAAATGTCCTACTACCTACTAATTATAAAACAACTAAGACATTTAAAATGAGTCATTTAACATGTGCATCTTGAATGAAGATCTAGTTTTTAGCGCATTTTCTCATGAAAAAAGGCGCTATTGTGTCCGTCATGTCCGTCCGGCTGTCTGTCTGGGTATGCTGAAATATTCATTATAACCCATTCCTAAAAATGTATTCTACTGCTGTAGTGTAAATAAGATGATATTCGACTGATTACAAAACAGCTTATTTTAGTTGTTTTGTAATCTACTTTCTGTTCTTTATTTTAGTTGATTTCAAATGAAAATTATTCACCATGTGCGTCTTGAATGAAGATCTAGTTTTTTAGTCAATATCTAGTCTGTGGAATCTAGTCTGTATCCTGTCCTTATAAAGACTTTTGTTTGAGCGTTTTGGTTATACTTTTTAAAGGGACTGCTGGTTACCAAATCGATTGAAAATTAAGAGTTTTTAACGAATTTTTGAATAAAATTTCGTCCATTATTTTCAGCCACTAGCAGATCCACATTGTGATGTCATATGCAGAGATGATTTACACTGAAACAATAAACGTAAAAGTTAACAAAAAGTTTTTCGTACTAATATTATAGTTATAGATAAATACAATGAGCTTTAGGAGTATTTAAATTGTGATTTGATTTTCAGCAGTGTAATAATCGAGGTAAATTTAAGTGTAATAATTGTCATTTTCTGACGGCAGATCGCCTCGTTGGAGGAACGCGTGTCAGCTCTCACCACCGAACTGCAGCAAACCTCAGACGAGCTCATCCATGTCCGCAAGGAGTTCGACTGTTAGTAATGTTGAACTGTTGATATTCTATGTTAATAACCACGCATTGAGCAACTGATATCTACTGTTAGTAACTATGCATTGAGCAGATGATGTGCATTGTTACCAACCATGTAACACTTTTTTTTTACTGAACTATTGAACGCGCTTTTTAAACTATTAAATAGTTAAAAATTTTCTATGCATTGCATATTTTATTTGTAAAGTATAATTGTAGGGACCCGAACAAATCTGAAGCTATTCAGTGTTTTGTGCATCCATTCAATTACTGACTGAACCCGTCAGGGATGGAGACATTTTACGTCGTTAATAACCCTAATATTTAAGGGCTTTGTAAGTAGAGTTATCGTCACTAGACAAATAATTAATCAAATAAGCTTGTCCTAATTCATACTTTACTCACCAGGCTACAAAGCGCGCGCTCAGAGCGTGCTCAAGCAACAGCAGAAGCAAAAAACTCCCAGCGTTGACGTGGAAGAATTACAGCAGCGGCTGCAGCTCGGGGAAACTAAAATGCAGACATTGCAGCATTCAAATAGACACCTACAGTGAGTTGCAACCCTTCTTATGATACAGTTTGAATAGAGCCTTTGTCAGTCATTTCTAGGGTATCACGAAATTTATCGTCGTGTTACGTTATTACAAACTCAACTCATTGTTCCTGAGCACTCAGCCTATATATCTGGAGGTTCTAGGTTCTGCTAGGTTTATGTTCTATGTTCTGCTGGGTACAGGTTCTAGGTCCTGCTAGGTATATGTTCTAGGTTCTGCTGGGTACCGGTTCTATGTTCTGCTAAGTATAGGTTCTAGGTCCTGCTAGGTATAGGTTCTACTTTCAACTGGGTACAGGTTCTAGGTCCTGCTAGGTATAGGTTCCACTTTCACCCGGGTACGGGTTCTAGGTCCTGCTAGGTATAGGTTCTACTTTCAACTGGGTACAGGTTCTAGGTTCTGCTAGGTATAGGTTCTAGGTTCTACTAGGTATAGGTTTTAGGTTCTGCTAGTTATAAGTTCTAGGTTCTGCTAGGTATAGGTTTTAGGTTCTGCTAGTTATAGGTTCTAGGTTCTGCTGGGTACAGGTTCTAGGTTGTGCTGGGTACAGGTTCTGGGTACGGGTTCTAGGTTCTGCTGGGTACAGGTTCTAGGTTCTGCTACACGAGCTTATGTCCTTAAAGAAACCACTCGGCTACTTGAGTCCAAATACATTAGGACTTTTTACTTGGGTGATATGAACAGTTCCGAGTCAAAAACCTTGCGTTACTTTAATGAGTGTTTGTTTTCTGTGTACGTATACCTGCTGTTATTTGCTCTATTTCTGTAAGTGACGAAATTCAGTTCAATATATTCCAAGTCACAATGAAACCTTTCATTTGTTTCTTCAGTCGCAGAAGCTCAGAGTTGCCGCTCTATTAGGTACTAGAGATACCATCAAAAGTATATAATATTTCAATGTCTTTTAGTCTGCATGTTAGCTTTCTTTTCTCACTTGAATTTTTCACGTCAGATCCGAGTTGTCAGCGCTACAGTCGGAGCACAAGTTCGTGCAAGGCGAGAAGGAGCGCCTACTGAAGCAGCATCGTCAGGAGGCTGAGGCCTCTGCTGCTCAGGTCGCGGCTCTCGAGGACGAGAAGAACAAACTGGAGGAGAAGATCAAGAAGATCACGAGTGACAGTCAGAGTCTCGTTGCTAAAATGGCAGCTGAGGGAGAAGCCATGGTCAAAAGCTATGAGGTGAGACATGCAAACTCGCATTAAACATACAAACTCGGTGAGACATGCAAACTTAAGAGCTTAACTGCCGAGGTGAGACATACAAACTTAAGAGCTTAACTGCCGAGGTGAGACATGCAAACTTAAGAGCTTAACTGCCGAGGTGAGACATACAAACTTAAGAGCTTAACTGCCGAGGTGAGACATACAAACTTAAGAGCTTAACTGCCGAGGTGAGACATACAAACTCGGCAGTTAAGCTCTTCAAATCAGCTCCAGGTGACAAGCACGGGTCCTTAAGAAGAATTCGAAAATTTTGTTAGAAGGAATTTTTATATATGCTTAGAAATTTGATTTTATTGGATTTTTTTTATGAGCGTTCCAATTTGATAAAGCTCTGCATTTAAATTTTGAATAATAGGTACGGGTATATTTAAACAAAGAATATTTCGAGTTGAATTAACACCGAGATTAGATGAGCGATACATGTGAAATTCGTACATTTTTAAGTTGTTGCTCTTGATACCCGCTGCAGTGACTGGTTAATATAACCATGAAGTTCTCAAGACTTGAAGCGGTTTTATCAATATCACTCGTTTAGTGTTTCGAATCAAAAATTGAAATAGAAGTTTAAGATAAAAACGAACAATATAGCCAGTTAATTAAAAAATGCATGTTTTGAATTATGAATGCCTAGCATTATTTACATTCAACAATTTCAATGCAATCACTGGCCACTTGCCTTCATTGTAATAAATATAGTATGCGACCAACATCGTCATCATTACTCCTTATTTGTGTTTTTGTGTCTACACTTGTTGACATTACTCACTTACAGGATGATGCGCTACTTCTCTTGTTATCATCAACTTACACAATTGTCATTTTTTCCATTCATTCACTACTGGATGTTTTGTTCAATTCCAGGCGCAGCTTGATTGCTCAATTATCCATTATCCATTCACCATTGTATTCGATGACATTCCACTACTATACGTATGTATTATTGAATTCTAGACGCTCAATTTTCCTCCATTCTTTCACTATAGTATCCAATTATATTATATTGAATGTATTATCAAATTGCAGGCGCAGCTGAAGAGCCTCGCCTGCGTGCACGAGCGAGAGCTGAGTGAGCTACAGACGCAACTTGACGCGTCTGTGCTCCGCGCCTCTGCAGCGCCTCCTTCAGGACACGGCGAGACGAAGGCCTCGTCTGCCCAGCACAGGAGGCTTGACAGCGCTGATGACGCTAAGGTCGACGTCACCACCATGATACGGGAGGCTGGCGAGGTGAATTATATAATTATAATAATGAAAACAATAATAATAATAATGGTAATAATATTATAATTATAATAATAATAATATAATAATAATAATAATAAAACAAGGTTGACGTCACCACCATGATACGAGAGGCTGGCGAGGTAAATATTATAATTATAATAATAATAATGAAAACCATAATTATAATAATAATTTTAATGATCGAAGACTTGAGGCACTCTAATTAATTATCACAAGAGCGGTAAATAAAATAAAATACCAGCTTTGAATTGAGCCTCTATAAAATACCTGCTTTAAATTTAGCTTCTATAAAGTTCCCTCTTCAAATTTAACCTCTATAAAATACCCGCTTTGAATTTAATCTGTATAAAACTCCGCTTTAAATGCAATCTGTATGAAAAACCTACTTTAAATTTAGCCTCTATAAAATACCCGCTTTAAATTTAATCTTTTTAAAATAACTACCCGCTTTAAATTGAGCCAATATAATTAGTAACGAAGACAATGGTGCGCAGGGTTCAGAGTGGGTGGAGCCCACACCGTCCCACAGACCTGGCGTCTTCTCATCTCCATCAGCTGCGCTGGACGCTGATGCTGAACCTTACCAATCTCCTCCTCTGCACCAGCTGCTCAGCTCACACTCAGCTGGTCTCAGCTTACACTCAGCTGGATCCTTCGCTGACGATGCTGCCAGTCTTGCAGGCTCTGCCACTGACCATATGCCTGACCAAAGCTCTTATGTCAGCAGTCAGCTGTCTGCCATGCAAGCCAAGGTACGAGAAATGCTTAAGTTCTTAACTTACTTGTTGATAATCTTTCCAAGATAATGAGTTAATGTCGCCAATCATTGTAAACATTTGTTGATAATCTTTCCAAGATAATGAGTTAATGTCGCCAATCATTGTTAACATTTGTTGATAATCTTGCCAAGATAATGAGTTAATGTCGCCAATCATTGTTAACATTTGTTGATAATCTTGCCAGGATAATGAGTTAATGTCGCCAATCATTGTTAACATTTGTTGATAATCTTGCCAAGATAATGAGTTAATGTCGCCAATCTTGGTAAACTTCAAAGCAATATTTAGTTTCAATTTTTTCAATGATTTTTTTGAGCATTTTGAGATTTTAGTTATTTTACCTTGTAGAAGACCTTGCTATGCAGCTGTAAACAGTGAGGCGTGCAATTTTTCCACTATTTTCGTACGTGCCGCTTCTTTGCTACATTTCCTACCAATTCCATTTTTTTAATTTTTCTAAGGTACCGTATGACATATGTTTTCATCTCGGTGTCATTTCCAAGCCGCTTACTACACTCTTATCTTGATGCCTGCTTCGCTTTTTGCGTTCACCCAAATCCTAACTCGAAACTCCTTACTTAATTCCAGAGGAATGAACACATTTTCTCATCTACACGCTATTCAAGTGACACTAACAATATTCCATTACACAATTATTGAATTTGAGTTGCACTTCTTGAGCTTCTTAAATTCTCCAGCAAATGAGCTCGGTGATTTTTTTTATTCCGTCTCATCGCCATATCTTTCTTATCTTCCCTAGGTGCACGTTCTAGTCGTCACAATCTTCGCTGCAGTAACTTTTTTTACTTGCATATTTCATGGGCATAATCATAAACCTGTATTAATCTCTCACTGTACTCTACCCAAAATAACATTCTAATTATCTTAATTGTAACGACTATCATTATATTCTGACTCCAAATTGCATCATGTCTTGGGTTTGAATTATTAATTATTTCGATCTGAAAATCATCCCATCAATGTTTTGGATCCAACGCTTTTTATATTTCAAAATCTTTCGTACCTAATGGCCAGAGGTGGGCAGTAGCGCGCTACATTTTAAGCAATGTAGCGGTAGCGCCCGCTACATTTAGAGCATGTAGCGGTAGCGGCCGCTACATTTCAAAGTAGCGCTGCCCAGCTCTGCTAATTGCTCTTAATAAAATACTTGATCAAAGATTTTCATTTTCATGTAAATCTTCATATTAATTCGTATATGACGGCAGCTGGACGCATACGAGGTGCGAATGGAACAAGTGACTGTCCTGCTTCATGAATCGGAAGCCGAGAACGCAAAGTTATCTCAGCTCACGGACGCACTGAAGGAAGAAATACGTCGTGGTAGCCGCAACCACGACCGTGAGAAGCATTTGGAGAACTTGGAATATCTTAAGAACGTCGTGTTGCAGTTCATAACACTAGGCGACAGCGGCAGTGATGGCAGGGAACGACTGCTGCCTGTCCTTACGACGCTACTGCAACTCGCGCCGCATGAAGTCGCTAAAATAAAGAGCGTTGTTCACGGTAAGGTTTTATCTGGTATTCTCTTTTTTGTTACTTACGATTGTAGTTAAGTAGGAAGGGAACGACTGCTGCCTGTCCTTACGACGTTACTGCAACTCGCGCCACATGAGGTCGCTAAAGTTAAGAGCGTTGTTCACGGTGAGGTTTTAAATGGTATTATTGTCTTTGTTGTTACTAATGATTGTAGTTAATTAATGATTATGTTATCTAGTGTATATACTGTTTTAAGTTAGCTAGTGTCGATAATTATGATAGTTTTCTGTGTTTATAGCACATGATGATCGCTTGTTAGTTGCTTGCTTGGACCTTGTTAGTGTTTCTTATCTATAATAATTCAAGTTGATAGCATGATTGGACCGTGTTAATGTTTTTTTTATCTATACTGATTCGAGTTGATAAGAGACCTATGTAGCGACTGCTAACTCTACTATCGGAAAATTCCAACACTAATTTATTGGGCCAGTTATTGTTACTATAAAAACTGCTGTTGCTAGCAACATAAGCCAAATATTAGATCTGATGTCCTATACCGATATTTACTGTCAAGAAGTAATTGTGTCATGTGAATAATATTCTGTCTTTCTTGTTAATCAGTATTTTATATTTAATAAGTTGAATTACTACTTCACCTTTTCCTCCATTGCCAAACCCTTCTATCATACCATAGATTATATAGGTAATTATCGAGCACATGTTACATGAATTAGCATGGAAACGTCTCTCAAACTTTACACGATACGAGTGCCCGAAACTAAAAAAGTTGCATAAAACATTTTACTAAATTATCTAGGATTTTTATTCAGTAAAATGTTCTATGCAACTTTTTTAGTTTTAGCCTTTATTCTTAAACTGAGTGCGTAAAAATAATATTTCTTCCGTATGATCAACAGGCGAGAATTGATCAATTACTATAATTAGTTGAGTAATATTAATAAATAATATGGCTGAGCGAATGCAAAAAAATAATATTCTACCGTATGATCAACAGGCGGGAATTGATCAATTACTATTATTAATAAATTAATATTAATAAATAATATGGCTGACAGGTGAGGGTGAAGGTGCGGCTGCTTCTCAAGGCTGGGGTAGTTACCTGCACCTCTGGTCAGCCAGGTAACCTTCTCCTGACGAGCTCCGTCCTGCTGTATAGTCAGCGCTCCCGCTGACACCGCATCGTCGTTCGTTCCGCTGCTATCCGGAATATAATTGAAAATCGTTATTATTGAATTAAAAATCGTTTAATCGATATAAAGAGTCGCGCGATAAAAAAATTGTCTACTATTGCTTGAATTAGAGTTGCTATTAGCCTTATAATTTTACCGCAGGCGTTAACTAGAACGCTGTCTGTCATGCGTCAACTTGAGTTTCGATGATGAATAAACTTGTGTCTGATTTTTTATTTTGAGATAATGACTTCGGTTACTTGATTCAGATGGCTGCTAATCTGCATTCCGATCGTCATGGTTGCTGTTGTAACGGAGGTTGTTGTTGTGGCTGTTCTTAATTTGTGGAATATTGTTGTTGATAACAAGTGGTTTACTTAGTAATACTGCTACGGTGACCACGGTTCTGAGTTCTGATATTTATGACTTTTTCCCTTATCTCAGTCAAAAAGAATTTGTGAAATATTTATTCACCGACTTGACTTTTGCTTAAATCCGAAGTTATTGATGCACAAAAAATGGGTTAAGTTTAAGAAGAGTAATTTAAACACTCATCGGCATTAGAGTCTTCGGTTTCTTATATCTCATTGCTGCTCTCTTCTTATCCTAAACGAGGAGTTTCCTGACCCAAAATGAATTTCGAAAATTCAAGCGATTGTACGAATTTTTACGCGTACTTTGGAACCTTTCAATCCATGTTATTTCCTTCGTCTCTGTTATTTATTGACTTCTGGCATCAAAAAATAAAAAATATTATCTATTCAAAATTTATTTAGTAAATAGATTACAATGTATGGAGTGATATTTACGTGTTAATTTAGTTCTTCTCTTCTATTTTGCACTCGAGTCTTCTTGTGAAATTAGTTTGAAGCTTTCCTCGATGGACGGGCAACTGATTTTGCCAAGTAATTCTCCTGCTTAATTACAGAATCCAAAACACTCTTTTTAGAGCATTTTCTCATTTATGGAAAAAATGCACTATTGTGCTCGCCATGTTCGTCCGTCCGTCCGTCTGTCTGTCTGTCTGACTTCACGTTTTCGTCGATGAGAAAATGCGCTCTCTGTCACTCACTGCAGTGAGTACTGAGTTATATTTTTTCCTGTTACTGAAGCATGTTTAAGCGTTGAATAAGAATTTTCTCGATAGATTCATGACAATTATTACTGCCTTCACACTTTTTGTTGGCGGTTTTGTGCCTTAAATAGAATATTGTTGAACGTTTGCTCAACAATTGGATCAATCGCGGTAAAATTTCTTTAATTATTTACCTCTTCATGATAAAAATTAGAAATATTGCAAGCAGTCGTCCAGTATTTTTGTTCTGAATGTTGCGTCACCTGAGGTTCATTAGTTAATTACCTATATTCACCCAGCATCCCACTTAATAATTATTCTAAACTCGACGACTCTGTTGCTAAATAATTATTTTCAACTCGATGACTCTGTTGCTTTTGCTGTGTAGAAGTGATGTAACTTAACCTTCTCAATAGCACGAATTGATGCCCTTATTTCGGGCTTTGATTTTATATTCGCAGCTCTGTGTGATTTAGGTGGATTTCTGCTACTAAACCTAAACTAAACATTAGGGTACGCACACAGTGACAGCAGGTTGCCAGCGTGCTGGTTACCTGCTCAGGCTGGCGCCTGAAACCATAGAATACAGAAGCCTATTCGTACAGGTTTCCACTGTGAACACTTACATTATTATCCTATGTTCATTCTTGCGGCAGGTTAGAGCAGGTTGCCCGCGCGGGCAAACCTGCTTCCACTGTGTGCGTACCCTTAGACTAGATCACTAGATTATAGTACCGACAAATGGACTGATTATATTTATTTAAATATTTGTATTTATGATAATGTGGTTGCTGTTACCTTCTTCCTTTCATTCCCTCTTACGCATCTCGTTGGCTAGCAATTTATTGATAGTTATTCAGATTCGCGCATATGGGCTTGTTCATACATCGTCCTGTGGAAAATGCTGTACATAGCGGCTTACGCTGAATTGTTATTATGACTATGAAATTGTCTCAGAAATTTATCCAGTTTTCACATCGTTTGGCCATCAGCCGCGTTCTAGAATATATTTATTTGTCAATACATAAAATTATTTTTTTTCCTATATTTTTTTATTTCACGGCAACGGAACTCCGCCTCTGCTGATATTTCCCCCACTCGAAAATTTTGATGTTGCGGCTGATTGTACTGTCTCGTCAGGCCATAGTTTGATGGATATTATGTTGCGATGTTATGTTATTTCATCAAGATGTTGTCTCCATTTAAACAATATCGTGTTTCCTGCCTCACTCTACAGGCAACAGCATTTCGGATTTCCATCCACGTAACTGTGTGTGCACCTTTATGCTGTTCGACTTGATTCACTTTGTTATCACTTGAATTTTTAACCATCATGAGAGATCAAACTTTAGTAAATTGACTTGTTTCCTGATTAGTTTCAGGCCTGAGACGATGAGATGACCGGAAGGAAAAAATGTGCTAAAAAATGGATGAATTTTAATGCATGAAATTGGCAGTTTTCGAGTGGTCGCTATGCCGATAACGGAACATTGATATCTTCAACTAATTAACAAAATAATTGTCTAGCTTGCTACTATCCTTCATTTGTACATGAATCTTATAATTAATACTATTGTTGAAACAAAAAAGTCCGTCAAAGATTGTAAATAGTGTTTATCGCAAATAAATAACAGAGTATATGCTGAACTTCATTTACTAGTATCGACTCTTTAATTCCTTCCTTATTTTAAAAGTAAATTTTATTAATTTAATAATTGAACCCAAAACTGTATATCACGTCAGACTTGAAATAGCCCGTCCTTTGAAGCACTCGTTACGATAGTCAATATATGTAGATAATATACATATTTAATGAGATCGACATACACTATGACAATGCGTTCAAAATTCTCTGCCACCCAGCAAAATATGTAATACTACAAAGCCTATTATTTCAATGTACGTATAATTGAGAAGCTTGATGCAATAAGCGATCTCTAACAGTCTCGTAGAAGCGTAGCTCCAGGCTGAGGTTTGCCCGCAATTCCGCCTCCGCTGAAGAGGAAAGATTCTGCGGACGCTGGTAATTCTTGTTCAGATGTGGAGCTGAAAAATCCAATATAGAAATCACTATCATCAATGCCAATATTTTTGAAAACTGAAGAGTATTAATAATTAACCAGTTTTTTATTGCTTTTCTCAAAGAAACTAGCATTAAAGAACAGCTTCTGCCAAATCACTATCACTGTACTCGCGTATCGAACTGTAACAGCTCAGATAGAATTAACTTGAACTCTTTGAGCAATCAATCTGCTAAAAAAAACTACATGCGATATAATATAAATCTCATACAGCGAAAACATAATTCAGCTGAGCTCCACGGCAGACGTGACCACTTCTAGCAGACGTTCGATGAGAAAGCAATATATTTTACCTGTGCTACAGTCACGCGGCAAGCTCGCTGGCTTTATTGCCTAACATGAAGAATTATTAATAATAATGAGGGGACGTTCATGACCTTTTAGAGGGAAAATGTATTCAATTGCGGTGGTATTTATAATTCAGAAACTTAAAATTTATAGTTTGGAGGTCAACCAAACAGGAGTTTCTATGACAACCGCATACTTATCGAATTAGATTTATTTTCGGGCTCTATTGATCGATTCGGGGGTTATTCAGGGTTCAATGAGAAATTGAAAATTCAATAAAATGAAAATGAAAACCATTCATGAAAAAATTCTGAGAATACTTATCGATACAAAAGATTTTATATGTGAGTAAATGAACAACTGTTGCATATGCATTACCTCCCAAATCTTGATGGTACAATTCGGTGACGCCGGAAAAATATTTCGGCAGTTTGTTCTCGAGCAGCGCGAGTGTTGCGTTCAGCTCCTCCAGCACCCCGACGACGCTGAAGTGACGCACCAGGTTGCGCTCAGCTTCTTCATACGCTGCCTCATTGCTAAGCTCCCTTCACGAGGAAGAAATCTTAGCAAAATTCGTTTTCCTATCTACCAAATAAGAAACTTTATGCAAAAAAATTTTGTTTGCAATTATTTGATTAGATATCAGAGAAGAATATAATTGTTAGCATTAAGGGGCTTTTTTCAATCAATTGCCGAGTTAGTTTGTGAACAGGTAAGTTTCGCGCTTACAAGGTGCTGCGCAAGTTAGTAATATCTTTCAGTATAAGTAACAGGGTGCAGAATCAGTACCAGAGCGCTGTGCAAGTTACAAGATTAAGTAACAACGCGCAGTATAAGTAATAACGTTCATCATAAGTAACGACGTGCAGTAGAGGTAATAGCCTGCTGTATAAGTAACCAGGTGCCGTATAAGTAACAAGCTGCAGTATATGTAACGAATTACATTTTAAGTAACAAGGTGCAGTATAAGTAATGACTTGTAGTACAAGTAACAAATTACAGTATAAGTAACAAATTACAGTATAAGTAACAAATAACAGTATAAGTAACAAATTACAGTATAAGTAACCAATTACAGTACAAGTAACAACATGCAGTATAATGAGATGCATACGTGCAGTAGAAGTAACAAGGTACAGTACAAGCTACAACATGCAGTATAATGAGCAGCATACGTGCAGTATGGCGCGTGACCACAGAAGTATGCGATGGTGAGGTCATAGTGGCGGCCACGCTCGAAGGTACACGCTGGATGACGCGCGGCGACGCATTCTTCCAGCGTAGCGTATGGGGGAGGCTCCCGTGGGGGGAGGGCTCGGCCTGGGGGCGTGTACCCCAAGGGCCGGGGTGTGGCGCGTGCGTAGTAAAACCTAACCAAGTTTACTTTTTAAAAAAATTTTTAAAAAGTAGTAAATAGTGGCATTTAAGCTAAATAGTGTTTCTTATTCGGCTTCAATAACAAGAAATGGGGTACTTTGGAAATAGATTTTCCAATGAAAATATTTTTAGTTTGAATACTGATTAAGAATATGTCGTAGATACGTATCGAATATCATAAACTAATATGCACAAAATTAACAGTTTCACAAAAATTGTCATAGTCGTATTCGATGCCTTTGCGTATATACATATAAGTGTTCTCAGCATCACATCAGTCATCATACATGCTAAAAATTATGCAATGAATAATTAAATCTTCCATAATACGCAAGTTATATGATATTTTAAAATTTAATATAAACAATTTATTTGCATACGTAGAGTAGAAAAATATTTCATATCAATTCACATCGCATGAAAATTATGACAGTTGTCATCCGGTTACAGATACACAGACTCAGTTCTCTTAATATAGGTTCGCCAATAGCAAAACTAGCAAGCTTAATTTACTTCACAGTCAAGTATGCACTCATCCTACTAGAATACCACAAACCGAGACGTAAGTTTCTCGATGGGCTCCCTGACCATCGAGAAGTACGAAACCCGCGAGACGCTCATCCGGTTACAGATAGATTCAGTTCTCCTATAATATAGGTTCGCCAATAGCAAAACTAGCAAGCTTAATTTACTTCACAGTCAAGTATGCACTCATCCTACTTTACTTCACAGTCAAGTAGTAGTAGTATGATGGTTTGCTAGCGCTTCAGCTATAGAGCTATTTCGCGCCGGAGGTCATAATATAACATCGCCAGCAAGGCAGAAGGTCTCAATTATTCATCACCCACAAGGGGCGGAAGGTCTCAATTGTCCAGCCCGCTGAAGCTGGCTCGAGGGAAGCAGCGTTAGCATCTCAAAAAGACGAAGTGACAAGGAGGGACAGGTGAAAAGCAACAGAAACGAAGACACTCGAACAAGAGGTCGCTTACACGGGACGTCGGCCGCCCGCACGAGAGAGACAGAGAAGGGAAATGTAAGGAATCCTACCTACATAATAACTTAACCCCACAACTGAGACCTACAGTCAGACACCGCGAGCTCAGCGGTGGGGCGCTCAGGAACAATCCCCCTAGGAACGCGAAATCCCATAGGACTTCTAACGAGCACAGACACACGTTAGAAGTCCCCCCTGAGGGGACTTCACAGTCAAGTATGCACTCATCCTACTTTACTTCACAGTCAAGTATGCACTCATCCTATTAGAATACCACAAACCGAGACGTAAGTTTCTCGATGGGCTCCCTGACCATCGAGAAATACGAGACCCGCGGGACGCCGAGCGCAGCAAAGTCCGTAAAGTGAAGGTGGCGGTCGAAACTCACGCGCTGCGCTGGGGCGGCAGCTTGCATGCGAGTTTTCATTTCGGACACGAGGGACAACTGCGAAAAGTTCAACACTATCTAATAAACGCTTATTTAATTGATAAGAACGAATCAATTCCACAGATTACAATTTAACCAATTATTTAAATTCTATAATCAAAATGAAGTTGCTCGATTATCTGTCAGAGGATTCTAATGAGCTTCAGTGATTAAGAAATGTACAAAATCTTGCTGTACTGTAAAAATCCACGATCATAACATTTTTCTCGAATTTCTTGCTTCGTTCGTGATGCATTGACGTTACAGTGGAGAGTCCCAACGCAACCCTTATTCAATGACTGAAAAACATCCACTCGAGCGTGCACTGAAAATAAAATGTTGCTTCTTCTGTCCCCACTTCTTGATCTGTCATCATTGTTATTCAATAATAATCAATAATATTAAGTAATTTTTATTAATATAATAATAATAATAATAATAATAAGTTCTACCTGTTGATCTGGCGTGAGGTTCCTATCGTTGCTACGGAGCCTGAGGTGCGTGAAGGAGTTGCGCCGCTGTAGCCAGGTCATCAGCAGCACAAACATTTCGCTTCCGGTTTTCGGAATGCGGTTGAAAAATAGGATTTCTTTATCTAAGTCGGGTTTCTCTCTGTAATAAAAAAATAGTAGAGATTAAGCTCATTGGCATATAACCTAAAAACTAGTTAAAATTGCCTACATTCTAACTGGTTGAATATTGGATAACAACGGAGAGTAAAAATAGGTATGATGGCCACAAGGTTTGCTGACGCATGTCAGTAAACCTGATCTTAACATAAGCAGAAAAAAAGAATATCTGGATCATGAAATTATCTCAAGTCTTTGATCACCTACAAGGGCGGAAAATCCCCATTGACGTTTGGCTTTTGTTTTCCAGAGAGTTATATCAAAACAGGTGAACTAAAACAGAATCAAAGAAATTCTCAAATGGAAGGCTTTCACGAAACGACACCAGAGATACACCCGCTTCAGAGAGAGAGAAGTTAAATTCAGGGAATTCAGAAAAAGGTATGTGAAAAGGTATAATTTCAGCTCACATGACCATTTGACCCCACAAATGGGACCCAAAGCCAGAAGGCATTCAGAGGAAGGCATGGTGAAGGCATTCAGGGGAGTGTCACTTCGAACACGAAATCCCATAGAATTTCTACAGATCTTAAACATGCGCCGACAAGCACAAAATGAGAGAGAATCTTTAGTGCTTCTAACGAAACTTGAAAACAATTTTCGATTAGCGGAATGAGAGCATTATTGTGAGGATGTGTGAACACTTGTTGAATAATAATGAAAGAAGGAGTGCGATGCGTTTACAAAAGCACAAATTCAAGGCAAGTTAAAATCATTTCGTATTGAAAAAAATTTGAAAACTATATGTAGTATTGAGTTTTACAATGCAATGAAACTAATTATTAAGTTTCACAATGCAAATTTAAGTCTATTCACGCTTAACTATAAGCTCTTAAATCTTTTTCAAGTTAAAAAAAATAATTTAAATATGTTAAATTTCTAGCTATATGAAATGTCCGAGCAGACTAAACAAATTGTCTGGCCGAAGAAAGCACTGTATTGTCTGATAGTATAAGACTCTATTGGTTATGTTATATGTTGTTATGTTAAGATGTTTGGTTATGTTATCAATTGTTATATTTGTTAAGCACACAATTGATACAAGATAAATATTATTGGCGGCACTATTCAGTGTTAGCATTAAACTTTCAAGAACGAAGTTTTGTAACACGTATAGCGAAACTTCATTGTAATCTTAATAAAGTTACAATTCGTTAACTCCAGAGCTCGATTATTTACATATTGTGTATTGGAAGCAAATGATGATGAAAAAAAAATGGCAAGCAACAAAATACACATAATAGTAAAACACGTACCCACAGGAAAATCATCGGAAAAATATAGCAGCAGCAGACAGTTTAACTCCAAACAACCCCGAACCTTGAAAAAGCATTCCAATACCAAACAGGATCCATGTCACGGAAGACACGATCAAAAGGTCAAACGTAGCGTTATACCTTTTTTATACCGTAGCGTTAGGTCAAACGTATCTCGCTCACCTCGGCTGACTCCAGTCAAAGCTATTTTTCTCTCCCCAAAAGCTGACGTTTTGCCTCCATTCATAATTGGAGAGAAGGCTGCTGATCGAGTAGAAAATCAGGAGAGCGCACGAAGCGACCGCCGCAGTGCGTAAAATTACCAAAGAAATTTTTGTCATTTCTCCTGAGCTTTCCAATAGTCGTTCATAATTTGCTCAGTAAAATCGAGTTTTGTCATCTTCTAGAAATAAGTACAATACTACCTACATAGCTCTTTGTTATCGCTATTATCTGAAATCGTATAAATAACGTTGAAATTAGAGTTGCCTAAACTGTTGGGTATTTCTTGCCTAAGCGAAGGCGAACTAAACACAATCGATAAGCGACGTATGCAGCGAATAAAATCATACACAGAATTTAAAATTCTGAATGCGGCGTTGGCACACGAGGGAAACGATAACCTCATACTGCTGGAAATAGCAATTCAATCAATTCAGAGATTATAAAATATTTGTTATCTGAATGATCGTGCTTTCATGCTATTTTTGACAGACATCACGTGCATCACTCGAGCGATGAATCCGTCACTTTTAATTATTTCGAAGTTCTTAATTGGATCATGATATTGAAGAATCAGCATGATTATATACAGAAATGTCAGACGATTATCTTTTGACGATTTTGTCAGGATACACGGTATTTGTTCACGGTATCATATCTGCATTGATGTATTCTTTACGGTGGTATTTAAGATCGAACAATATGCAACATTGTCAGAGAACAAAATTGTACGGTTTATTGGTGAAAGACAACACTCGATCTCTTGCAGAGACCCAGAAAACATATAATTGACAAATTTATGTAACCTCAATTTCTGATAATTGTTTATTATATATCAACTTCAAGAAATAAACAAAATTCTATCTAATATGAGCCGTGATTATAATTAATAATCGACATGCAATGGTACGTAATGAATGAAACCACTTGATGCATCAATAACTCAATGACTCTCTATTTTTTAATTGCTCGAAGCATTGTGATAATAGTGATATACTCCACTGTACACGAAGTGACGTTGAAAATTTTTTGCAAAAAACAGTAGTATCATATTTTGCACCACAAGCTCAACGAAATTTCACATGCTTTGGAGAAATTAGTGATCCGACTTCATATTATGGATACTAGCAATCACATCACAAGTTTTTCACAATCATCGTAAGGAACATCTTGAGGCGCAAAAAGTTAAAGCAGATGCTTAACCGCATAATTTCAAGCTTGTATTTAAAAAGCTCATTAGTAACAACTATATATACGGACGGGGCAAAAAAATCTCTTCACTCTTTCACTGTCCCCTCATCAAGTCGTTAGTTTAAACCTAAATTTTACACACAAACTGGCACCAGTTTGTCTGAAAATTAGGATACTATCTTCGAAATGCACAGTTAAAACAAGCACCGAGATTCGAATACGCTGCTCATCGGGCACGTGTAACGTCAGCGACTCGACGGACTGGGGGGAAATTCTCTTTACTCCACGTTAAGGTTGTCGTTTCCCTCATGCGCAGAAAACGAATTAGAAATATTATGTTCTCTTCATGATTTTATTATATGCAAACCGGTAAAACGATCACAGAGAGATCTTAATGCGCTGCTCATGGAGCAAGCCTAACGACAGTGCAGCGCTTGCTCTCTCTCTGCTGTCACTTTCACTTTCGGGCAGAGACTGGTCGAGAGGCATAGCCATGCCCATGGCGTCGTCTGGTAAACGTATGGGCGCTGCCACGACCGGACAGGTGTGAATAGTAAGTGCAAAAAATACATCTACAGATTGACATTAGCGGTATTTATCACAATTGTTCAGTACGTAATTTTAATGCAAAATAATTGATAGGGTCCTTTTCCATCACTGGTTTCATTTTGAAGTTACTCTATAGCCAAGGTACGAGTAGCAACAACGAGTATTAGTGATGGAAGAAATACTTTCATAATCTCGGAGCATGAGTTTTTGTTATAACCAAGACATTTTCGGTTCCTGCAGTTATTACGAGGCTAAAATATTTTTGTATATGAAGATGTCATGGTTGACACACGTTTGAAGTTGAAAGAAAACAAAATACGAAAATTACCCTGAATTTATCTGGATTATCAACCGCTTGACTTGATATTATTATGCTGAATGTTGAATTCTTAGTTTATGGGGGATACATTGGTCGACTTCAATGCAATTTGTATTGCCAAAAAAATACGAATTAATCATAGATCAAAATTGCAGTCCGATATATACATTGAAAGTAGATCATTCATATATGAGAGTGTTTCGAAGTGAATCAAAATTGAGAGAGAGATATATGTGCATAACATATTGATAACGAAATTAGATTTAGTCGATAATATATAACTAGTTTTCGATATAAAAGTTATTCTTTATAAACCGCGAAACGTAATTCGATATAAATCCTAACTGTGCTAAATTAAGCCAATAAAAAGACCGTTGATTGGTCACGTGACCAGCTACTGACAGACACTCGCTAATAGCTCCAGCAGCAGCCAGTACCCCTCTACGCGAGGCCACTAGCCTAGAATTAGTGGCGGTCAGTAGTAGCCAGGCCAAGCGGCTGCCACAACTCCATGATGGGCATTAGCAATATCATTTTCCAAATTAAAACCAATAAAAATGTTGAAAGCTGGCCAAATTTTGCTCAAAAAATTTATAAATTAATTTCAAATTGAGGATTGACTGGCATGTCTCGATTTCTCTCACTTACCGTAATAAATGTAAATCCCAGGAAATTGTACAGTTCCAATTCCAATACTGTGACGTCCGGTCACGGTATTGTCCAGGATTTTTAAAATTTTAAAAAGAAAGGTGAAAATTGTCTGGATTTTTATCCTCAGTCCGAAGACAATTTTTGTCTCGCATATAAATGTTTCAAACTTATAATATAATAAACGTACCAAACGTATAACATAATAAATGTGCCAAACGTATTATATAATAAACTCACCGAACGTATAATATAATAGGTAAATGTGCCAAACTTATATTATAAAAGTACTGGACGTATAATATAATAAACGTACCAAACGTACAATATAATAAATGTGCCAAACGTACAATATAATAAATGTGCCAAACGTACAATATAATAAATGTGCCAAACGTATATTATAAACGTACCGGACGTATAAAATAATAAACGTACCAAACGTATAATATAATAGATAAAAAGATAAATGTACCAAACGCAAAATATAATAATCGTATAAAGCGTATGATATAATAAGCGTACTAAACGTAAAATACAATAAACGTTTCAAACGCATAATATAAAAACGTACCAAGCGTATGATATAATAAACATACCAAACTAATAATAACAAACGTACCAAACTCATAATATAATAGGCGTACCAAACGTATAATATAATAAACATATAAAGGAACCACAAACGATATCGTCATCACATGTCTCGATTAATATCGTAATCAACATTCAGATTCTAGGAGCAGTTAATTTATCAGTATTGCTCTCACAAACTTGAGTATTCTTCAACTAATGTTGATATCAGTGCGATATGATGATTGCAGCATCATGTTACAGAACACGCACGTATAGCGCATTCCTGATTTATCAAGAGAATTTCGTTCGTTACTGCGAAAACCGTTCGATAATAACTTTGACGATAGATAAAACATGGTCAAGAAGTTCAAACCTTCCGATTAAATGAGATTCAGTTGATGCAAATATATGCTTAAATATACAGTAAAGGAAGCCAAAAATGTTTAGTTAAATCTTGCATTTAAATTACAGTAAACAATTGCAACAAAATAATAAAAACGATCTCAAATAAAAAAAAATTGAAGTAAGCAAGCCAGGTGCCGACAACTTCCTTTTTTTTTTAATTTAGGCGGGCTAGTCATACCATACTCGGGCACGTGCCAGGTATATACCAGTCACGGTACGGTCCAATCTTCTTTGATGCATTTCTACAGAAGAATTCACACCAGCCGTGCTAGGCACATGCCATGTCCATGGTGTGAATGCTTCTATGGAAATGCATTCAAGAATATTGAAGTAGACCGTGACTGGCTTATGCTAGAACGCGCCCGTCAGTCTGGTGTGAACCCGGCCTTTAACTGGCAACGGACGACTGGCAGTTTACGGGAGGCTGAAGTCTGGCAGTTTACGGGTGACTGACGCATGGCAGCTTATGGGTGGCTGACGCCTGGCAGTTTAAGGCTTGCTGACTGCTGGCAATTTACGGGAGGCTGACGCCTGGCAGTTTACAAGAGGCTGACGCCTGGCAGTTTACGGGAGGCTGACGCCTGGCAGTTTACGGATGGCTGACGCCTGGCAGTTTACGGGAGGCTGACGCCTGGCAGTTAGGCTTGCTGACTGCTGGCAGTTTACGGGAGGCTGACGCCTGGCAGTTTATGGGTTGCTGACTGCTGGCAGTTTACGAGTGGCTGATGGTCCGCCAACAATAATATTGCGCAAGAAGATCTTCAATCTTCAATGATATCAATGATATTGAAATGACACGCACTGAAGCCTTCGATACGCACGATAAGCTAAAAAGATAAGGGCGATATCGACGAGAGAAAAGAAGTAGCGAGATTGTAGCCTTGTGAGTCAGTTCTAATTCTGAGTGTAGAGTGATGATACGCTGGTGAAGGTTGCCTTTCATGGTTGAGTTGACTGCTAGCAATGGTACACAAAATTGTGAAACAGTATAAGTGCTGTTGCATAACCTCGTCCAATAATTTGTCATATTTCGTTGATAACTAGAGTCGCATTTTGTGTGCATGATCAAGTGGAAAGTAGTTGTGGTATCATTTTCTCGAGGTATTGCTGGTTTATTCTGTAATTGAATCCTCACAGATAAGAGTATTGCCATAATAAAAGTACGATTTTGTAGGAAGAAATCTCCCGCGGCCAGGTTTTGCTACGAGTATATAACGTGGATAGCACGAATTAATTTCGCACATCCAATTTTCACTGACCCAGAACAGGAATGTGACTCGTAAGCACACATCGTAAAATGGGCATACTCAAAACTTTGATAATAATTACAAATTTTTGCTTTGTGGCTAGGTAACATTATTATCATAATACTTTCACACACGTTTATCAAGAGTAATCCTTGAAATTACGCCTCTTAGCGGAGTTCCTAGATATTTTTAATTTTTTCGCCCATTGGGCCAGAGAAGAGAAAAATGTGCCTTAATCTCTACCAGATCACGGTGCTAGTGGCGGCCTACACAGTGGTAAGTAATCTTAAATAATTTAGTATGAAAAATAATTCATTATAATTTTAGTAAACCAATTAATTAATTTAGGAAACTAGTTAATTGTTAACTGGTTTCATACTAAAAGCGACAGAAATTTCGTTTACATTGAAACCGATTTAGTAGCGCATACAATTTTGTTCAGTTCCTTTAGTATGTGATCAGAGGCTGAAACGAATAACCAACTTTGCAATAAGAATGAAGCAATAATCGAGGAAATAATACTGATCCTGCTGTTTAACAAAGCGTACACTGAATTAGTTGATATCTTATCGCTCGCTATACGCTCCCAACACGCTATGGCTGACCCAATAAAGCATTCATTAAGCTAACAAAACCGGAAACTCGGAAGAGTTTTCATTCAACATTTAACCCTAGATAACAAATGAGACTTAGTGTGGTGTTAATTCTCAGACAATGTTTAAAAACTCCCATAGCTAACCCAGTTAAAATTTAGGGCAGGGAATAGAGCAGGCCGTCGCCGGCTGCAGAGCCGACGTAGAGACGCGACAGGGCAGCGATAGAGCAGAAATGTCCGCTTTAGAGACGATATCGCCAGCCGCGTATCAGCGCTAATTAGCTTCTGAGTACCTGCCCAGGTGTGCTCTGTCCTGCCGTCATGCAGCCCTTACTGAGCGCCGCCTGCTCAAACCTGCCCAACGCCTGCTCTGGGGCGGCTCTGGCAGTGTACGCGGCAGTTACGCGTCACCGTTTGTCAACAACGATTAAAAAAAATTTTTTTCCTTCTCTCTCTGAGATCACCTAGACTTCTCTCTTGCAATGACAGGTTGTATTGACATTGGTTACTGACATTCTCATCGTATTGACATTAGCAACGTAATTTGGAATCTAACAAATTCATTTATCGAGGAAATATACACATCAAATTACTCACCGCTATGAACTATCTGCAAACGTCGACTGAAGCTCCGGGATTCGAACGCAGGTTCTCCGCGTCGTATGTCCACGCCTCTACCAGCTAGGCCACGCGAACACCTTACCATGCTAGGCTCTATGAACTACTTAACTATAATACAGAACAAATGACTCGCCATCATCTAAAGTTCATTCTCCCGTTACTGACTCACTGTTTCCAACCCCTACCCCTCCTCCCTCTCTCAAAACCCCCCCATGCACGGCCTGCTAGCTGCTCTGCACAGCTCCCTGCCGGACAATCCAAGTACCAGCGCTAAAACAGCGCAGCGTTCCGTCCCTGCCCAGCTGCTAGAAATTTTTCTCTATATCAGCCATGGCGCAGCGCAGTTTTAGGGATAGATGGCCGGTTATAGTTTCACGGCTCCATCCTGCTAAAGCGCGACCAGCCCGGCTAAACCCGGCGCCGGTCTCGGCTCAAAATTTTAACTGGGAAGGACATAACTCCCATGACAGTCATATTTGGCATTATTCTAAAAAGACGACGAAATATGGGCCAGCATCAGCTTGAAAACTTGAGCCACTGTAATGAAATATAGCTTCATTACAAGACTGTGCTGGTAATAGCAGCAATACACGTTTATATAAAACGATATTCACTAACGAAGCGGCAAAGTTTTAGGCGAGTTTGTGTTGTCCGGGTCGCAGAGTGCCGATAAAAGTGTCCCAGTTTGAGGAGTGCTGATAAGTGTGTCCGGGTTAATGAGTGCCAATTAACGTATCCGGGTTAATGAGTGCCGATTAATGTGTACGGGTTGAGGAGTACTTATAAACATGCCCGGCTAAAGAGGCCCGATACAAGTGTCCGCGGTTGATGACAAGATCAGTGTCTAATTTATCTGAATAATTTCTACAAATATTTCGTATCACTAAAAAGAATTGTTGAGAATGTGTGTCAACATTCATCTAGCTGATGAACTTTTGAACTAACTAAACGAACTAAAATATTTATAGAATACACTTAAGAAGATATGTATATAACTCCTGTCATGATTTGTTAACTTGATTATTGAGCGATATGGAAGCCAAGATTTAAAACCGGCTACGAAGTTAACAGAAGGTAGAATGCTGGTAGCTTAAAAAGTTGGGCACTCACATATTTGTCAGAAATACACATCTAAATGAATGAAAATATTCACAATGAAGGCAAACTCAATATGAAACACAGTTAGTTTATGACACAGAGACCGGGATGCCACATTGCTACTTAGCCTCAGACGGCACAAAAATTGAGGATAAGCAACTTGTTCGAGATCTCGGAGTGTCGATGAGTACCGAAGCCTCGTTCGATGACCACATCGAGGAAATAGTTAAGTTGAGTACTGCTGCCAGCTTTGGGCGCCACTCATGGCGGGCGCGGAGCGGAAACAAGTCATTCCAGCGGACTTTCACGTCCAGGATCAGCGGTTTGAGGGAGCTGTAGCTGAACTACAGGGGCAGTTTGAAACATCTGGGACCGAACTCACTGGAAAAGTGAGATCTCCAAATGTGGGATCTCCAAAAGTCTTGAATGTGAGATCTTCGAAATAATGACATTTTTCAACGAAATAAGGAAGAGGAGACTGCAGGATTCCCCCATTCATTAACCGAGCTTTGGCCAGAGCACACTCTTCATGAGGTATCACTGTCCGTGGTAGGACCGAGGCTGTTTAGTGCCTTGTAAAATGAGCGGAGAGGAAGGGAGTTCACCTTTGCGACATTCAAGAAACGACTGGACGAGTTATTGAGCAAGTTCCGGGATCGTCCGGTTATAGGAAACTACCCTCACCAATTGACAAGCAACAGCTTCTTGTATCAGCTGGCTCAATAAAAGGCAGATAGACGGAACACGTTCAACCTTACCTCCGGACCCAAGGGAGGAGGCGACCTGCCTATCGACGACTTGGATACGGATGACGACGAAGGTGGCGCATCAGCATCAACCCAAACACGTCACAGGGTATGAGCATAGAAAAAGATGTCATTCGTAGGACGTAAAGCATATAGATGACGAAATTCTCTCGTGCAGATTCAATGTTTGGGCTACATCGGCATCAACGTCGTGCTCATACTCGTAGGCACTGAGACCATGAGAGGCAAAGGCGGCTCCTTCGTACAGTACGCCTCGTATTATCTCGATTGCGGTGAGTTAAAATAATAATGTATTAGGTTAATGTGCAAAATATCCCCAGATGAAATTTTAATCTTGTGGCGATAGTTCAGTAAAACTGTCGCTTGTGAGGCATCCACAAGCGAAGAAGCTGTGATTTTTATCCTATGGTTTTCAAACCATGGGTTTGGCTTTAAAACCCCCGAAAAACCCCTAATCTATGGATTTAAAACAATGGGCATATGCATTGCAAGATTTGTAAATTCCCACCAGACAACGTCCGTAAAAGTACGTGTTATAATTAAGAGTGGCGATGAGTTATGAAGATCATCCTTTCACACGTTTTCAAGTTTAAACGCACACCCGCTATTCTTTAGTCGAATACACTTATTTCTACATATGGTGATTACAGATTATAAAGTAACTATTATCATTCATCCAACAAGCTTCCCAAAGAGACAGTGGTAAAAAAAGTATATGCACACGTAATACTCAGTATAGGTGGACCCAAAATTGTGAAGGTGAATTCAAGCAAGTCTAACCAAGGTTGATACAGATCATTAGCATGCCTGTCAAGCAAATATTTTCAATTAACTTCACAGTTTCGGTACGAGTGATTTAAAGTTTTCTTGAATTGTTAAAGTGACCCTGCGTCAAAAAAATAATCATAATGCTATAAAAAAAATTCTGATTGACGTTTGCTTGCTTGATATACATTTTATAATCAATGAACGTACACTTCCATACCCAGGTTGTCATAGCACAAGTCAGTTGTTTATTTTAAACATTTTTTGAGCAGGAACATCGCAGAACGCGACGCCATGTTCAGAATTGAAGCCGCTGAACCCTAACGCAGTGTTCGCGTACGAGTGTTCATACACCGCCCTACACGCCTTCTGGATAGCTGGGGCTATTGTGCTGCTTACACGTCAGTTATGCCTTAACAATTATTATTTATATATTATCTGATAAGAAGTTACTTGACATTACTACATTAATAGGTATTATGCTTTGAGTGATTATTTGATATCGGGATTGCAGAAGTAAAATTGAGGAATAATAACAACTTAATTCTCACAAATCGAAGATATACTAACATGGGATAATAAACAAACATTTTTGCATTCGTGAAAATATATACAACTAATGACTAATCAGAGAAAAACAGCGCTAAAATTCAACATTTGTTCTCGCGCTTCCATTCAAATATTGACGTCGCATCGCATCGAGTAGACCTAAGTCAAGCATCTAGCAACGTTGCAATATGCGTTCTATGCTAACTTGTTTTTACTAATTAATGTTATCTTCAAACCTAAATAAATTTTCCTTAAACAATAATAAATTAGTTCTTGATATGCAGAAATACCGAATAAAACAAGAATTCGCTTTGTTTGAGCAAACTGCACCTCAATTATATGAGTTATGATGTACCGAAACATTCATTAAATCGTAGAGAAATGAAATGAAATAAAGTGAAATTATTTTCTTCGACACAGAATTGTTCAAGAAAAGAGTATGGGGAGACTACGTTTTGTGGCTCATCGCCGGCGCACTTATCATTATCCTAGATACGGTCACGGGAGTCTTCTACAGTATGGACATTGGGGTGAGTATCTTCTATATTTTCCTATACAGAGGAAATAATAATAATTTGAAAATGAAAATATTGATAAAAGATACTCATATTAAGCAGACATTGACCAATAGGATGATGGGAGAGAAGCTTTAAGCTAATAATGAAAGATTGTTGGCAACATCAACAAAATAGTTCAATGGGCTCAACTTTGAATTGCAATAGTAGATGATAGTTGTGCCCATTTGTTGTCGCCTAAATTTTTGCCAAAATTTCCAGATTAAATTAAATAATTGTTAAACGTCTAGAAGCAACTAATGTTTACTCAGAACAAATAGCGAATTTATCTTAATAACGAAATAACTTGCGGAAAGTTCATCCGAACTACTGAATTTATTCGCGTCTAATTTTAAAAACATCACTCAAAAGCATCATTGCCTGAAATCATCCCAGTTTTCATCAATTGAAAACAAAAATTACATCATTGATCGTCTCCGTTTAGCTCATAAAGGATGTTCGTGAGAACTGAACGCAAAATGAACGTTCATAGCTTATAAGGTGTGCTCGCGAGAACTGACTGAACGCAAAATGAACGTTCATAGCTCATAAGGTGTGCTCGCGAGAACTGACAGAACGCAATGTAAACGTTCATTGATCATTGGACGTGCTCACGAGAACTGACTGAACGCAAAATTAACGTTCATAGCTCACTAGGTGTGCTCGCGAGAGCTAACTGAACTCAAAATGAACGTTCATAGCTCATTAGAGGTGCTCGCGAGAGCTAACTGAACACAAAATGAACGTTCATAGCTCATTAGAGGTGCTCGCGAGAGCTAACTGAACTCAAAATGAACGTTCATAGCTCATAAGGTGTGATCGCGAGAGCTAACTGAACGCAAAATACACGTTCACAGCTCATTAAAGGTGCTCACGAGAACTGACTGAAAGCAAAATGAACGTTCATAGATCATAAGGTGTGCTCGCGAGAACTGACAGAACGCAATTTATACGTTCATAGAATCATTGGACGTGCTCGTGAGAGCTAACTGAACGAAAAATGAACGTTCTTAGCTCACTAGGTGTGCTCGCGAGAGCCAACTGAACGCAACATGAACGTTCATAGTTCATAAAGTGTGCTCGCGAGAACTAACTGAACGAAAAATGAACGTTCTTAGCTCACTAGGTGTGCTCGCGAGAACTAACTGAACGCAAAATGAACGTTCATAGCTCACTAGCTGTGATCGCGAGAGCTACCTTAACGCAAAATAAACGTTCAAACATCTCCCTGCAGCGCAGAGAAGGCAATGCCCACAACGCAGCAGTGATGATGATGCTAATATCCTTCCGCGGAGTGGCTTTGTACGTCCTAAACATCGTCTGCTTCGTGATCGTGGCGAGGGCGCTTCGTGACGTGAGGCATGACGCACTCAACAGCAACGCAGCCAACAGCAAAGTGCGTAAGACCTCGCGATAGTAAGATGTAAATGATGCTGTCAACTAGATATAAGTTTAGGAAACGGGTTCTATAAAGACATAGATAATGCTGTCAAGTAGATATAAGTTTAAAGAACGGGTTCTATAGAGATATAGGTAATGCTGAAGAAGATATACCTTCAAGACCTCGCGATATTAAGATGTAAATAATGCTGTCAAGTAGATACAAGTTTAAGGAACGGGCTCGATGTTAATTGTGCCATAAAATTCAGCACATCTGTGAAGAGAAATGAATTTAGGCCCACAGCTAAAATTAGCCAAAATGTAAAATTGAGATGAAAGTAAGAAAGTAAATTTTTTTTTCAAATCTCTAATCTTCACTGTTCAGAAAGGCAGTTCAAGTCAGCCCCACATAACGGATAAATTGCACATGACACTGCAACTCAAAACTTCAACATTTAAGGTTGAATTTAACGGGCGCAAAGTACCAGTTTTTATGTTATGGCCAATAGTTACTAAGGCCACAGATCGGTTCATCGATAGACGAAAACTTTCTCCGGTGATAGCTAGTGAAGAGCCTAATTTCGAACCAAATAATTGTAATTTATTTGCTTCATTTCACTCTCAGTTTGTTATTTCCCTTCAATCACTCGTTCATTTTGCAAAATGCCGTGCTCCAGTTGATAGTGATGTCTGATGTCTACCGAATACGTCTAGACTCCAGATGAAATAGAAATTTGAATACGCTCAAGATTGACTGTGATTAAAACTCCATTTCAATTATATTGAAATACAACAATTGAAGCTATTTGACCTCAGCTCAATGGAATAGTCGTGCTCGTTGATGCTACAGCGTCCTACGAGAAATTTAATTTAATGTGCCTTTGTTTTTGCCACCAGGTTGCTGATCCACCAGTGGTAACACCCACAAGTGCGATACGAACTCCAACAACACAAGACAGTCAACATTTAACGTTGACCGAAACAGACTCGCTGAAACGAGCCGGCATTACACAGGTCGAATTGCAGCCCATCGTTCACGCAGCAACGGCAAGTTCAAGCCACGAAGAAACTCCAACTAACACAGAAATCGTGAGGCCAGTGCAAGAGACGCCTCGGTTCGTAGGGTATCAGCCAAATCCTAGTCTTGCGGCGCAGCATCAGCAAGTTATTGCACAAATGGGAGAGGGATCAAGAGCGGCGTCCATGTATAGGAATGAGGATCAATATAATAATATGCCACAGTATCAGTATGACGATCCTGAGAATGAGGACCTCACAGAAGATGCAGCCGCCCTACCGTATGACTCGTACTATGAAGATAACAACGGCCATGACTTCAATGAAGACTTGCCAACCGAGCATCCATCGTATCGGATGTCGCTGAGAAGAGAAAATACGGTGAGAAAAGCTCATGTATAAATTCTAATTTAAAAAAATTAATTCGCCATTGCGAAGTTTTCTAAGTAAACCTTATTCGACTCCGTACAATTGTAGAAATACGAACAGAAAGGAACATATCCTTTCTCATTTTTTGAAAATTTTCTACCATTGCCTTGTAAGAACCAAGGGCGTTGGATACGCAACAATGCAGGTTAATATTTCACGAACTGTTAGTGTTGTCATCGAATTCATGGTTAAATTATACTAAACAAAATACGAAGGCAGTCCAGCCAGAAACGAGTCAGATGACAAGCTTTCGTTCTGAACATAAGAACTGAAATTACTCTCTAAATAACATGCTTGACTTCTTTTGTATCGCATATGAATCTAGGTGACTGCGAAATTTAAATAATGTTCCCCCGCCTCAACGCCAAGAAAATTGAAATTATTTCTTTGCATTGTACAGGCACCAGGCTACTCCAACCGGTACGAATACGATAATCCCGAACAGATTCTTGACGATTACAAGGACGAAGAATTCTACGGCAGCGCTCGACCGCCAGTGCCTGCCCGGCCGCCAGCGCGTGAGGAGCATCGTGTGTCGACGAGCGGCGTTAAACCGCCTGTACCGAAGCGACCTACGCCAAAAGCGGACTACGAGTGAGTATTACCATATAAATATTATAATCAAATTGATCGCTAGATAATCAACCTTAGCAATCACTATTGTTATAAAACAAAACTTATGATGAGCGAAGGAAGTCGATGATATGCTCGCTAATGTCACGTTTTGAAATACGTTACCTTCCTTTTTATGACACGTCTAAAATTTCTTGTACCAACATTGACATCCGAGGCACTCAAATTTATCAAATCTTAATCATTGCAATAGGATGATTAAATTATTGCTTCATGTTTGCTTCACCATGAAGCATGCAATATAATATTCACATGGCCGCATGCATGCAGTCAATTATCAAGGAGAAACTTTCAATACGATGTTTGAACGTTTTCTGCAGAGAAGTTGAAACGCCTCCCACAGGGCTAATTCCTCCAAAGAAGGTGCCGTTCGACGTGCGTCCGTTCTCTTACATCAACCCTGGCTTCCGGCCCGCGGACCACGGCGACGTACGAGCAATGAAAAGCCACAAGGCCGACATAAAGAAAACTTTAGAAGAAGATCTTGAGAATCTTAAAGCTAAAGAGAATAAAATTGATGCACGCGATAACGACGATAGTGACGACGGAACGCCCGTGATCAAATCCATCGTCGATGAAACATCAGGACGCGGAAAGCACCAGGCCAAACATCGAGCAAAAGCTACCACATCGTCGACCTATGATGACGGCAGCAGTGATGGTGAGGACCAATAGTGTTTCTAAATTAATTAATAATTATTTCCGCTTCAGTACCTGTGAAAATATACGTATCATTGTAATGTTAACAAGGGATGGCCCGGATGGAAAACGCCAGCTAGCAAGGTATTTTGTAGATACACGATGACAGTAACTATTCTTAGCCAAGGAACACTGCTTTATCGACGGCTAGGACAGTGAAAAAATCCCCTATACTAATCGTTGTGTCACACATCAGAGAAGTAATTGGCCCTGACAATCAATAAAAATAATCAAATCATTTAAAGTCATAATTATGATGGAGAGACAAACGGCAGTTTAAGCCTAATTTTTTGACCGCACACTTGGTAAAGAACTGATTTTTGCAGATGCCGATTCAGTTGCCGAGTCGCCCAGGGATTCAACACGGGCCTACGAAGGAGAAGAGTCATCCTATGACGTCAACCTCATCACCGCTGTCTGAGCCGAGATTATACGAGTCTACACAATGGGATTATGAACTTGATTTAAGTTTACTTCAATAAGTGCTGCTGGAGCATTGTTGTTAATAACGCGATCTAAAATAGAAGCCAAATCAATTTTGTTATTGATAAACTTCAATTCGTCGAAAATTATAAAATTTCACGGTAGATTCCTCCCGTTAAATGGAGGGAAAAATTTGATTAGATCTATTAGTGTATTATTGGAGCCAAGGGCATTAGATTGTAAAGCAGAGAATACCTAATATAAGAAAATCATTTTAATGGAGATAGCTACGCATGACATTTTAGGGCTGGCCGTTCGATGATATGTCACAAACGCAAAGTTCGCGGCTCGATACCAAACGAATGGAAAATTTCTCCAAATAAAATAAAATCACAACTAAAAATGAATAAAATATAATTGCATAAATTGTAAACAAAAATATCTTATCAGTGTAATTTTAATTTTTCTTGCAAACCTCTATGCTATAAAATTCTAGATTTCAGAGACGATCGAGTAAGCTCCGATTTGTATAGTATACACGTCCTGGTGTTTGTAGCAGCTATTATTACGTACTAGAATACAAGTATACGGTATTTATAAGTTAGGAAGAATATCATGCTGTAGAAATTTAAATCTCGCACAAGAAGGGGCAATACAACCGGACTAACTACTGAATAAAATTGCATTGAAATCAATCATTAAGAAATATATATCTTATTTTCCGATAGAACAAACTAGCTAAAATAGTTTGTTCCATAGGAAAAGAAGATAGGTATGTATTACTTAATGATTAAATTCCGCAGAAGTAAAATGTTATTGTTTTTATGGTTTAACAGCGCCGAATGCTGCGCGTGCAAAATGTTGAAATTGGAAAGAAAAATTGGTTTGTAATCGATCCTTTATGGGAAAAACGTTTATGTCTATCATTCATTTAAACATAACAGAGAGCAAAGTACTTTATATCACAAAAATGTCAGGTTTCTCAAACGAAATTTAATGAAAGAGGCTCTTAATACTGAAAATAGACTGGGGGAAATTTTAACGCATTTCGCAACAGAGAGCAAACTTCATCATCTCAGAACTAGGTAGGTATAAATACTATGGTGAAAAAATAACGAGAAAAAAAAAACGCGATCATCACGTCACAAGCCAAAATTGAGAAAAAACTGCCCAGCCATAACAGGAAAAGTATGGTAAGCATTCAACAGATAGCAATGGTGCAAAGATATCACATGCCTCATTATTGCATTACTGCTACAAAATGCGTGCAAAGAATTAAAGTTAATGCCAGAGGAAAAAACATGCCAACATAGGTACAAAAAAAGCCATCGTAACAGCATTGAACATTTCGCTTCGCTGCTAACAAAAAACTCCGAGCCATCAAAATATCATAAAAATATATGTTTCATCCGTAAATGGGTAGGTAGCCAAAGGTTTACTAGAATTTTTCGAAAGTGTACATAAAGCGGAAAGTTACAACTTATTAAATATTATCCCATACATTCTTTCATTGCATTTTCATGTCAAGCATAATTTCACTTGAAACGACGACTCAAGCTATACTACTATAAATAAATGTAAGCCTACTACTATTAAGCCTACTACTATAAAGCCTACTACTATAAATGTAAGCCTAGTTCGAGAACAATTGATGAAAAATTTCAACTTTGAAAGTTACTTTCTACACTACCTTGAGTGAGCAAAAGATGGCAAGATCTAGAAATTTGAAGAAAGTTTTTCCATTGCCTCATACTGACTCATACGCTGGAATGCCATTTAATGACATCACAGAGAGCAACGCCAAAGGAAAGAAACCAAAATACAATGAAAAATCGAAATTTTTCGAGATCATGCATGGATTTTATGATTTAAAAGATTATTCTCGATAACAACCTATTTTGTAAATTTATACATTTGAACAAGGAAGCCTTATACTCACAGAATAAGTGTTTAAATTGCCTATGGTTGAGACAAATCTTCAATCGTCGCATAACTGTACTATTTTCCGTCGCGCAAGATCCTCGATAAAATGAGGTTCATACTTCAAGAGCTCAGTCAGTATTGTGCGCGTGTGTTCACCAAGACGCGGAGGATGACTACGAATTTGATTAACAGATTCACTGAACTGCACGGGCGGAGCGAGCAATTTTATGGGTCCGATACTTGGATGATCGATGGTTTGCACCATTTCTTTGTGCACCACTTGTGGGTCAGCAAAAGTTTGAGACAGAGTATTGACTGGAGCGTAGGGAAACGTTGCCCCCTCGAATCTTTCTAACCAGTCTCCTGTCGTCAATTCTAAGAAACGTTTCTCCAACACTGGCAACAACTCATCACGGTGGCGAACTCGAGAACTATTATCAGAAAATTTATTACATGTTAATAAATATGACAGGTCCATGTTATGACATAAAGAGGAGAACTGTTCATTATTGTTACCAGCTACAGAAATATAACCATCTTTGGTCTGGAAAGCTTGATACGGCACGATGCTGGCATGCGCTGAACCGTAAGGCTTACCTTCAACATTTCCGTTGAGGTAACTGGACGCGAGGTTCGTCATGCACGCAACTTGAGTGCTCAGTAAATCGCAGTCTATTTTCTGTCCTCGGCCAGTCTTGCTCCGCTCGATGAGCGCCGCCATGATGGCTCCATGTGCAAAGAGAGCTGTTGCTAAGTCAGTCATTGCGATGCCAACCTTGCATGGAGGACCCTGTGCTGGCCCTGTTACACTCATGAGGCCCCCTATTGAGGCCGCCATTACGTCATATCCTGGACGTTTGCTGTACGGCCCTGTGGGCCCGTAGCCCGTTAACGAGCAGTAGATGAGGCCAGGGCAGCTGGCTTGCAGATCATCGTAACTGAGGCCCACACGTGCCAGTGAGCCGGGCACAAAATTTTCCATAAATACATCGCACCTGTAAAGTATCACTTAATGAGACACAAATAAACGAGATAAAAAGTGTTAAGGTGAAGGTACCAGAAAACGAGTTTGGAAGTGTGTGGGTTGCAGACAATTAGTAGTTTGCGATATTTTTCACGTGATATGCAAATACTATGATGCCATGAACGATTTACCACTCAACACAAGATCATTTGGCAATAATTTGCCACTGTTGCCTCAAACCACCCACCCTTATAGCTAGGTGGCAGTCACAAAAAACTTAGGAAGCTTGGCTCTAAACCATCCAAACTTCAAAATCATGACCACACTTAGATTAAAGGAAAAAATAACAACATGAATTGTAAGAAGTACTGTATCAAGAGATTAGTGTACTATATAAGAAATACCTATATAATAGGCTATCTTTATATCAACTAAATTTAAAACACACAAATTTAACAAAGATCATGAAACTGAAAAAATAAAATAACACAATGCAAACATCCTATTGAGCAGCAATAGACTTCTGTGAAACAGCTCCATATTATCCAGAATAATATTTAAAATCTCACTGAGCAGCTAAACTCTTCAGTATGTCTACTCCTTCCGGAGTTTTCAGGTCAACCGCAAGGCTGGACTTGTTCCTGTTGATCCCAAGGAAATAGCAAGACTCAGATCCTACGAAAGGAGGGCCCCATGTGCGAGTTTCATCTCCCATACCAGGTTTCTCAACCTGAAAAAATCAAGTAATAAGAACCATTGCATGGATAGATACAGATAAGCATTATCCAGTTAACTAAAAAAAATAGTTGATGGTACTGAAATTCAGATATTTTTACTTAACATTTTTGAAATATCAGCCACCAAGCAAAATAATTCACTGGTACACCCCATCAAGTATTTTGAAGTAGGTACATACCTTAATCCTTATCATATCACAATTACCATTCATTAATGAAAAATATTCTTGACGTGGCTTTCTATATTGATGATATCACCTTGATGACAGAAGCACCTAAATCTGAGAGCACCATTGTTGCAAATGGACCAGCCAGCACCCGAGTCAGGTCCAAAATCTTGACTCCATGGAGAGGACCTGTTCAATTCAACTCTTATTACACTTAGTGGTTTTGTTTCTAAAACATTAATAGGACAAATTTTGTGGGCAAAAATAGATTTATAAATTACAAATGATAAAACTACTAGAATTTTAAATATTAGTACCACGTCATTATTAGTGGATAATAGCAGTCTGTCCAATGTAATCACTACCAGCTATAATTGATGCTGTTGCTGTACAATGGATATTAAAAGTTAAGTGCACATTCTAATGTTTGCCAAAGATTTTTGACAGGCCAATTGAATTTGATTACTTTGTACTACTAAACACAAAAAAAATTATATCAGTTCAGATAACTTAATACATTTTTAAACAATTCAAGTACGGTAACTAAATTTAAAAATGTAGTGCAGCTGACAACTCTTTTGCAGGCTTAAATCATGGCTATGAGCTATAACTGTATATAACACCACAAGAAACAGAAGTTCTTATAATTATGAAAAGATTATTACAGTCTTAACTCTTAAGTACTGTACCTTTTTTGCTTGTATTTTCCGTTGAAAATGAGAGACATTGATGAAAAATACCTTTTTGATATTGCAGCAAATTTTCTGAACAAGATTTGGAGAAAAATACAACAGAATTTCTACTTAAAAGCTGCAGCCTGAGCATAGAAGCAAGAGAGTATTGCCTTAATCTTAATGGCCAAACATCCATGACTTAGACTACCCAACCCAATGATCAGATTTGACTGCAAACAGAAAGGTGAATATTCATTAACAGCATAATCCAGATTCCAGAATAAAAGTTAGGTTAGCCTAAATATTCTATGGTCTAAATCAATATGTGCATGCCTTAGCTTATGATGCCTATTGCCTAGGCACAGGCGCACAGCAAGATTTTTCCAATTCATGTCTCAGCTACCAACACTCAGGATTAGAATTTTCCTACTTGTTTCTGAAATCTTGCAGCTTCAACATGACAAATTTTTGATACGTTTGGAATCTTGCGGCTTGTGCCTAGCGGCCCGATTGTGCATTTTTGTTAACAATTATATAAGAGGCTATTCATCTGGCAGAAATCTTGCAGATACAGTTCTGGAAATGGTTAGAAAGCTCTAGTTGCTAAGTCACAGACTCGCGGCCCTAAGGTTAGAAGTTTTCCATGCGTGCCAAGTTGCCAACACTGGGACAAATTATATACCTTTACCATATGGCATATAGGTAGTACATATCCTATATACTGATATTATTATAGTGATATAGGCCTTATAGGGTTTAGGTAGGTAGACAAAATAAGGGAAACACATGAGAAATCTACAAAATAAATTATATTATAGTATTGTGTAGGCCTAGATCCACTTTTTGTGACAAATATAGCCTAGATTTTCCAATATATTGAATATTAATTCATAGAAATTGTGAACTGTTCCTAATGATTTTAACCTCTTTTTTACAACACTTTTCTTCAACTTCACCTCTTGTTTATCTGTTTGTCTGTCTGCTACAAATCTTGTAATCGAAATCTAACATACTTCTACAGTTCTACTTATCCTATCAATCTGAAATTTTGCATACGGTACTTGTTTAAAGTTGGAGAAAATGCATGAATCAAATGTCAGAATAAATGATTTTAAAAATGAAAAAAAAAAATGTTTTTTTTTTCAATATTAAAAAATTGAAAAAATAATTTTGTCAGCTACAAATCTTATACCGTAAAATGGGGTAACTTAGACCGGCGGGGTAACTTAGACCACTTTTCGTTTTTTTTACAAAAACCCCCACAACTCAGAAACTATTTGACATAGAAAAATTTTGTCAATGGATAAATAATTTTGAAAAAAAATTATATATTAAAAAATTTATATATATTAAAAAAATTGAAAAGTTATTTTTTTTTATTTTTGAAAATTAGATGAGAAATTCATTGTACCGTAAAATGGGGTTACTTTGACTGGCGGGGTAACTTTGACCACTTTTTGTTGTTTCAACAAAAACCCCCAAAACTCAAAAACGATTTGACATAGAAAAATTTTGTCAATGGCCATCAAAGCTGCATAATTACGCTCTGTAATTATGCCATATTGACCTAATTTGTATAGTCCATTTATGCGCATTGTTATTAGGTATTGATCTGTCGATTTTGCCGGCCGGGAGGATGTCGGTAATGTAGCCAACTCCCAACATTAGCATGCAGGATTGGATCGTACTGTTGACATACAGGTTCATACCCTACTTGCCACAACCAGTCCAGTCATTCATTAGAAGGCACCGATGGCCCATCTAAAGCCATATTGCCTTCTTTAGTTCTGTAATTCATGTCCAATTGAATTGTGATCTATGAATGAATATTCATACTGTGCTGACTCTTAGAACCTGAGTCCTGAGTTGACGCGTTAGCAATCTAGGCAACTCATATCCAACCACAACACAATGCGGATACACGTTTGTGTGTACGGTCAGTGTGATTACGTAATTTGTGTTGCCGTGCGTCGTGTCCATATTTAAACTATTTTAGCTTTCTAAAAGTACGGCGCAAAGCGCATTTTTTTACCGGTATAGTATGGCGCACCCCGCAGGTCTTTAAAATGACAATATAAATTCCCGCGCACCTGGTACATCTTCCTGACCATGGCTGCTTTGCCACTATGTGGTTTGCTGGTCTACTTATATGTCTTAAAATTAAACTTGAAGTAGAGTCTAAAAAACTCTCTGCCTTGCCTGGCTTGCCACTATCATGCACTATGTACGCCAGTATGGAATTCTGTATAGATAATATATTATCATGTTAACTTACTAAAATGTATTGAAAAACTTATCACCTTCCACCAAAGTGAAAATTGATACTCATTACACTGAGCTCGTCAGAAACTGCGGACACCCGGACAGCAGCGTTTCCTTTATCTCGCTTGCATGTGGTTCGAAAACCAATAAAAATTCGGCGACAACTCCCTCCAATACATATACTGTCGTGTATCCGTATCGACCAATTTTTGTAATGAATATGTTTCAAAATAAAAATAAAAATTACATAAACTTTCGCAGAAAATTCTCACGATTTCACCAATACCAACAAAGTTCTCGAATCCACACGGAATGATGGGATAAACTGCTAAACTTTCACGGCGTATGGCAACATTGTGTTGACTGTTGACATTAGACAAGACGGTGTCAGACACCTCGTTTTGGTCTTGTAAAGTTCAATTTCATAATAGATTTGATCCACATTTCACAGTGACATTTAAATGATGGAAAATTGTTTCAAAAATTGAACACCAATTGATACGCTTCTAAATACGAATTTATTCACGTTTTCACCCTATAATGTCGAATTTGTCTTAATAACTTCACTTCACTTCAAATCCTGAATGATTTTGTCTCCCATGGCGAGTTTTCAAACATCTTGTGTCTTTTAGAAAACGTCGGTTGTTCATAAGCAGTAATTATTTTATTTTAATGAACTAAAGAAAGTTTAGTCATCGAAATGACAAAATCATTAAATTTAAAATATTAAGTTATATGAGTGAGATCATCAATTATCAAAGAAGCTGTAAGAAAAAATTCGTTGTTTTTTTATGTAAAAGGATGTTTTTCAATTAAAAGAAATGCAATAATTGATTTTTGGAAATAGGATGTTAAAATTAACGATCCGTATAAGAATTCAATAGATGTTACGACTTACGATTTCACAATTATCTTCAAAAAGTTTGTAGTCGTTTGTTTGATCAGAAGTTTTTGTTCGTTTGATCAGAAGTTTTCATTCGTTTGATCAGAAGTTTTCATTCGTTTGATCAGAAGTTTTCCTTCGTTTGATCAGAAACAGAAAAAGTTTTCGTTCGTTTGATCAGAAACAACATAATTATTCATTCTCTTGCATTAAGTATACGAACGATTAGTTAATTCGTATACAACCGTATACGAATTAATTATACGATTGATCATCCCGCTAGATCACCGGTAGCGGGAAAGAAGCTAGGTACCTATTCAATTCAGTAGCACGTTAGCTCACTGCTCACGTGTTATGAAGTTTGGCTCGTATGAACTCTGAATTGCGTGTTTAGTGTGCATGATGGAAAACTCTGCCTAATAATTACTTAATGAAGTTTAGTTCATTGCGGTCAACTTAAGAGACAAATTTTCAACTAACTAATACTTTTTATAAGTCTAATTTTAATTGTTGAGTGAAAGGTGCAGACTTGCAACTTCCAAGTGATTAGGTACTTTATAGAAACTGAGCAAGTTAGCGTACGTGTTTTAAGCCTTTAAGAAGTTCATTTTTTGCCTCAAATAACGATGTTGGATCAAAAAAGTGGTCTTGGTGGATCAAAATAATATATGAACCTTCGAAATTAGAATTCCATCCTGAATTGTATGCCACTATATTTAGTTTTGCAATATTCCAAATTTCCAATTAGTTTTGCTACTAAAAGTTTTACGCCGGGTCGGAGGACTGTCCCGAGTTACCCCGCCCGGCCATAGTGGCAAACCAGAGCTTTTTTAGAATCAGTTCATTTTGAATTTCCTCATTTACTCAAGATTTAAACCAATTTCTTAAGTATGATAATGCTGGTATCCAGGATACTTTACTGGTCTACTTATAGGACTCAAAAATGAACTTGAGGGAGAGTCTAAAAAACTCTCTGCTTTGCCACTATGCTTTACTTGTCTACTTATAGGACTCAAAAATGAACTTGAGGGAGAGTCTAAAAAACTCTCTGCTTTGCCACTATGCGCCCGGCACCCGTCCCGAGTAGCCCCAGTTGACGGGAAGTGGATACCGTCACGACTCAGGATAGTGGCAAAGCAGAGTTTTTTACTCTCCTCCTTCAAGTCCTATAAGTAGACCAGAAAAGTATCATGGATACCAGTCATACCACATACAAGCATCATCATAGGCTACATAAGATATTGACTTAAATCTGGGTAAATTAGAAAATTAAAAATGAACTGATTCTAAAAAATCACTGGTTTGACACTATGGCCTTATAACTTTATAGGTAGCTAAGTTTATTAGGCCTATTATTATTTTGCTTGGGAGGCTGGGTAATGGGTATAAGAGTCAAGAGTGAGATCTTTCTAATATTTGTAAGAAAAAACCTTGGTGTTCTCAACATAAAAGATAGAATGTTTTTAATAAAAATTAAATACCCACACGGGCCACACAGCCCACACCTCATAATGTTCATCAACGGGTCACTGGTCAGACTTAAAAGCTGAAAGCGTAGGCGCTGAGCTTTCAAGTGTTCCCCCTTGGGCCCTTGCCTTAGCCTTAAGTAATAAAAATGAGCAGTCAGTCACTCACTTGGCAACTGCCAACTGAAATGTCACTAAGCACCGGCAAGGGAAACAACTATTAGAAAAAAGTTTTTATTCCCCCCCCCAGCCCCACCCCAAAAAAAGGATTGGTGATAGAAAACGGAGAGTCCATGACGTATACACTATCTTGGGCTGTCAGAATCAGACTGACACTCTGGATTCTGGAATCCGATTATCCGAATACGTGTTAGGAAGTCCGCATCGGTGGAAAGAACGGACAAACCTCTCTGCCAGCAGAAATTTTTCAACCAAGCAATTTTTGTAATCATCAAAACATATATTTTTTTCGATATCATCGACGACATGTTAAGATTATTTTGTCAATAATATCAGACAAGTGTACTTACTTGGGTAAAATTTTAAGAAAACTCAACGACGCGGGATGCACTTAGCACTATGATGATTGTTTTCAGATGTGTAAAATATTTGCGTAATGCCAAAACATCTCGAAATACCGTTAGAAAATACTTTGCACATTTGCCAAACTTTTTATTCTATAATAATTCATGGACAAAAATAGTGGATCTGCTCTCTAAATATTATATTTGACTCGACTAACAGTGAGCATTTTGACATTCGAGCTATAGCACAATTAATTAGGAGTTATCTTCGTGGAGCCTTATTTCAACAACTGGCTGAAGTACATTCATTTATTAATAAAGATCCGACCAATAAAATCTTAATACAAACTAACGCTACAACTTTCATATGAAAAGTATATTCTACTCAGTCATAAAACAATTTGCCTATCTATGCAAGGTACGATTGAGGCGAAAGGGAAAAGCGTAGAATAACACCTACAGGAGCTTTTCCAAACTTCATAACTAACACAAACACCTACAAATTGTGAATTTCGCTCACTGACTTAAGACGAATCTTCATAATTTCATATCCATCCACCCATAAAAAATAATGTCAGGTTTCTAAATTAATGAAGAAAGCTAGATCGGAGAAGCATTTCCCAAGAAATTTCGAAACTGAGTTAGGACAAAATGCTATTATTAGGCCACAGACTCCCATTTAGAGTATCGCTTTGAAATTCTCGAGGCGTAATATGAGAGTCATTCCAAGGACTGTTAACATTGGTGGTGTGGTAGTCGGCAACTGTGGTGTTAAACTCGGCTAACGTGGTGTTCAAAGCACCAATATTTGATGTTGACGTGGTCTGCCGAGACGTGTATAGAAGAGGGACGTGTTGTAGAGTCCCGTCGTCCCAAGCAACCGTAAGTAGCGATGGTTGGGAAGGGTGAAAGGCTGCTGACACTGGCAGACAGTCGTCAGGACCTTTGATCACTCCGCTGACGAAAATAAATTATTCATCTCGTTTAGAACAGCAGCCAAACCGGAAAAAGGGATTGATTGCGTGAAATAATTCTCTTAATAGATTGATTAGATTCCATTATTATTTTCATTTTAAACAAAATTTCAATCTGTTTGATCAACTATCCCATTATTAGATGACATACGCAACGAAGAGAGAAATTTGAGTAAGCAAGTTAATGAATTTTTTTTACTTGATGAATTTAATGAACTATTTTCTTTTACTCAAGATGTTTTGACTTGTACATAATATTACTCACTTGATGGCAATTTTAAGAGCATGAATCGTGAGCGTGTGAAAGAGTACCAAGTAGGAGCAGGAGTGGAAATAGAGCAAGAGCCGCTCACCGCCCCACGCCATGCCTTTCACAGCTCCACCGACGCTGCAACGGAAGAAAATATTTACAATATGAACGCGCAAAATAGGAAAATGATTCATGTATACCAAAATAAATATAAAGGTTGTTTATGAATATAAGAAGTTCATATGAAACTCAAATTTTAATTTAAAAAATGAATCATGTTTAACAACTCAAAATTGTACATTAATTTAAAATTAATATTGAGACCTGACAGTCTGGCCACTTGTGTCGGCGAGTTGCACGAGAGAAAGGTCTGCCAGCATAGTGGCAGCTGTGGCAGCAGTGGTAGGCGACAAGAAGTACAGCACGGCAGGGTCAGCGGTGCAGAAGCAGCTGTGGCAGCAGTGGTAGGCGACAAGAAGTACAGCACGGCAGGGTCAGCGGTGCAGAAGACAACGTAGTCGCTGCAGGGCGACCACGCACAGCACGATACCTCGCTACTGCTCACCCACTCTTGCAGGCTCCAGTCACTTGTGTCGAAAACTCTACACAAATATTGTAAAATTTATTTACATATCTAATATATTAATGATTTTTGGATGGAGACAAAATTTTACAGTAGGGCAGTCGAAGCTTTATGATAAGCGAATGGTTAACAGAATTAATCTTAAGATTAGTGGATGATGAACAGACATAATTATAAAATTGGTGGTTGGTATGAAGACATACTTCCACGGTTATTGAACAGAAGCAACATTGTTTTGATATTACACAGTAACATCATCTTCTTATACAAGTAATAGCTTACTGATTAGACGGCAAATTATTCTCTCAGCCCAGTATTCGTTCTAATTTTACAAGGCTATATCATTCCTTCACGCAAGCATTTGTTCTGAAATCACACGTCAAAATCGTTCCCTCGCGCCAGTACTGGCTTTAAATTAACAATCCAATTAAATTTTCTTGTGCATTTATTAATTCACAAAAGTCATCAAGGGTTGACTAACCTCAGGGTAGGAGGACGAGCCATGACCACGAGCAGTCTGGTGGCGTCAGGCGAGAAGGCGAGGTGCGTGACGTGACCGCTGCGCTGCACCTCAGTGCTCATCAACAACGCCGTGTCCCACACACGCACGCCGCGGCCATCTGAACATGCCACGCTCGTGCCCTGTCCAAAATAATAATTTTGTTAATGCGTAAGAAATGACAACAACTTGTAACATGTAGCACAGGCACGCCGCGGCCGTCTGAACATGCCACGCTCGTGCCCTGTGTCATAATAATAATTTTGTTAATGCGTAAGAAATGACAACAACTTGTAACATGTAGCACAGGCACGCCGCGGCCGTCTGAACATGCCACGCATGTGCCCTGTCCAAAATAATAATATTGTTAATGCGTAAGAAATGAAAACAACTTGGAACATGTAGCACAGCCACGCCGTGGCCGTCTGAACATGCCACGCTCGTGCCCTGTGACAAAATAATAATTTTGTTAATGCGTAAGAAATGAAAACAACTTGGAACATGTAGCACAGGCACGCCGCGACCATACGAATACGCCAAGCTCGTGCCCTGTGCCATTAGATGCATAAGACATAATTACAATATTGTTGTTGGGAAAAGAAATTAAAACAATTTGTGACACTTTGTACAACAGGCCCACGCCGCGGCCTTCCAAACACGCCGCTCTTGCGTCCTGCAGCAAGGAATCTTACCATATCTAGTGCAGCGTTCCAGATTTAAAACGCCTTAATACAAGAATGGGCACACTGATTCATTCTCTTTTCATTCCCATTCAATTGAAAAAAAAATTTATAAACCTCAATTATCTGACTAACTGTGATGCAATTTTCTTTACGTCAGTTCAATCTAGCATGAAAGCATAGACAGTATTTGAGATACTCCACTGCTTGTTATTGACTAGCGTTCACCACCTCACTATTAATGCAGTAGTACGTAATTATCATTGCAAGCAATCAATCACATTACCTATAACCTGATGCTTAATAAAAAGCCACTATTGCTATTATCATTACTACCTACTACTACACAGCAATAGTCAAGAATATTAATAACCTGAGGATGTGTCGTCATGACGGCATGAGAGGCGTTATGGAGGAAAGGCAGGAGCGAGATGCAGGCTCCAGAAGGGCGCGTCACTACAGACGAAGGGTCGACACTCCACAGCAAGACTCCCGCCTCACACGACACGCACGCAACACTCATGCTGTAGGGCCTGCAAATACACAACTCAACATATAACAATTTATTATAATATAACATATCAAAAATAATAATATAATCTCTGTTTTTATTCATTTCATGAATCTTTGGTGACTTTCTAATATTTTCAAATAGTGTTCCGGTGCGAAAATAAAAGCATAAAATTCTAAACTGGTTTTTCCAGAATGACTCTAATTTAGGAGCGAGTTTTTTTAGTTCATCTTCAATTGTGGTATTTGAAAATAACGCAAAAATTTTAGCCAATAAAAACAAGACACTTGCCTGACACGTGGATAGAACAACACGCAACTTACAGCCACTGGACGCCAGACACTTGCCTGACACGTGGATAGAACAACACGCAACTTACAGCCACTGGACGCCAGACACTTGCCTGACACGTGGATAGAACGACCACGCAACTTACAGCAACTGGACGCCCGACATTCGCCTGACACGTGGATAGAACGACCACGCAACTTACAGCCACTGGACGCCAGACATTCGCCTGACACGTGGATAGAACGACCACGCAACTTACAGCTACTGGACGCAAGACACTTGCATGACACGTGGATGGAGCGACCACGCAACCTACAGTCACTGGACGCCAGACACTTGCCTGACATGTGGATAGAACGACCACGCAACTTACAGCAACTGGACGCCAGACACTTGCCTGACACGTGGATAGAAGACCACGCAACTTACAACCACTGGACGCCAGACATTTGCCTGACACGTGGATAGAACGACCACGCAACTTACAGCCACTGGACCTGAGTGACGCGTCGCTGTATTCTGTGCTTAAGTAGTGGTTGCAAGGGCTTCTGGCTGTAGATTTTAACGCTGTCATCAGTGAACGCGACAGCCAAACGTCTGCTGCAACTGTGCCAAGAAATGCTCACAATCTCTCGGCTGCCACCACCTGTGCAACAATCAATTCTATAATTTCCATGCATCAACAGTCCTTTTTTTAATTTAAGAATTAGCATTATATTGATTAAATTCTTGTGGAATACAAAAATTTTGTTTGCGGAACATAGAAGTTGAATGAGATCAATTACTTAACATAAAATATTGTCAGATAAACTTTGCCTCACTAAATCCTGAAAAAGATGCTATTGCTAATACAAAGAATAGGTATATAAAAAATTCAGAGCCTGGTAAATATGTAATTTTTTACCCAGCCCTGAAGTGTGAGTGCGTGTACTTATACTCCTCTCAAATCTTGTGAACTTGGTGACTTGCTCGGCTGTGCTGAGACCAGCCAGAGCAGCCTTAGCAGCCACTCTTGCAATAGCCATCAGCCAGCCTGGCTCAGAATCTTCAACCAATTGTTCCAAACATCCGGCCAATCCTCGCTCACGGCTGTTAATAATATCCTCATTATAATATATAACTCAATAAAATACATAAGGTACGGTATATAAAAATATAAAACAACTTGAAAATGACAAAAAATAACAAAAAATATCCATCAATGGTTAGTAGTTTCTGAAATTCAAATGAATTATGAAACTGGGTCAAAAGAAAAGAGGACAAATAAAGTTGTGAATGATTCACAAGTAGAAACATATCAATTTTACTTTTATCAGGGTAATCCCCACATCAGAAACATAGGTATACTAATGAGACATTAAGTCATTATTAAGCATGAAACATGGGAATGACTCATTTTATTATTACAAAGCATTAATGACCCACTAGGCAATGACAATTGATGCTGGCAGTCTAGGCCTAGCTGAAAAGGCATTCTGAGCATCATGCTTGCCCAGTGCTGGTCGAACTGTCTCACAGCTTTCAGTTTCAAGGATTGGTTCACTGCATCCAAGCTGCAAAAAAGAAGATTTGATTAACAATCACACTTTTAACTGATTATTTCAGTTTGACCATAAATAACACACTTGCACTATTGGTTGGTTAGTGTTGTTTTTGTGATTGCTCTCCAGATTTTATTGACTTGCATAAAGGTGTCACGTATCTATTGAAAAGTGTCAAGTGGCAGCTGTGTTTCAAGTGACGAACTAGTTCAATTTGATTTACCTATATATCAATTAAAATAACTTACTTGCATATTTTCTGATCAAAAAATTATTTCAACTGTTACAAAAATATATTTTCATTAATTGTTTGACCCCAATTTGAGGAGTTGCCTGTCTTTCAAGATAAAACCCTTTTTTTTGGAAGGGCAAACAAGATGGCAATGGGCCCCTTGAATTGCTAAGTTTTGGCACATTTCCTGAAACTTAAACCAATTTGAAGAAAAATAATACATTTTAATACATTTTTTAGTATTCAATTAGTCATTAATACAGTAATACTTAGATTACTTACATCTACGTAGCTGAAAATTTTTTATACTCTCAGTCACAGTCTCTTGCTTCAAGTTTTTGATACTTTTGCATTAAAATTACTTTGAAAAATTAAAAACTTTTATGCAAACATACATTGTTTTCAAGTAATAAATTTTAATATTAGTTACTGCTCGGTGCTTGCTGGTGGTGATTCTAGTCTGGAAATGTCCTATTTTTGTCTGAAATATCGCGGCTCTAATATCATATAATTTCAGTAGGTATGAAATCTCGCGGCTCGAATGTCACAAATTTTTGTTCGATTAAAAAATCGCGGTTTGCACTTCGCAAACATGTCATTTCATAAAATTTTCAACTTCCGCAATCTGCATTGCTTTACCGTTTCTGCCAAAAATATCTTGCAGAAAAAACATAAAACATCGTAATGTAAACAAATAAACAAAACGATTGTTGAAGATCGCGCATAGTTGCGGTCATGTCAAAGCGGTCAGACTGTATATTAACACGTGCTGAACTTACAGTAAGCGATCTTCAACAAACGTTTTGTTTATTTGTTTACATTACGATGTTTATGTTTTTTCTGCAAGATATTTTTGGCAGAAACGGTAAAGCAATGCGGATTGCGGAAATTGAAAATTTTATGAAATGACATGTTTGCAAAGTGCAAACCGCAATTTTTTAATCAAACAAAAATTTATGACATTCGAGCCGCGAGATTTCATACCTACTGAAATTATATGATATTAGAGCCGCGATATTTCAGACAAAAATAGGACTTTTCCAGACTAGCAAGTAGATATATTCCATAGGTATGGTGATTGATAATTTATTATGCCAATCTGGAATTTATATATAACTAATATACCTAGTAATTATTTACCTTGTTAGACAAAATTTTCTATACCTAATTTATGATTTAGCTAAAACTATACTACTATAGTTCCAACTTTTATGGGCAATTTATGTAAATTGCATGCAATGCAAGAATGTATATTTTTACTTTTTTTAAAGGAAAATTTTGGGCAAGAGGCCTTAGGCCCTGGCCCCCCTGCCCCCCTGGGGCAGAACCATAGAATTATTATGATGATAGAAATGGGTTGAATTTTGAAATTGACTACAATGTCTACAAGTCAACAAGCACAGCCACTTGTTCTCATTCAGATTCATTAGAGACTTTTGTCTGATTTTCCAGAATTGCATCGTATCAAGAATCTAAGAGATATGAGTCTTGTGATCCATTTGTACGCAGTACTATAAGACAGAATTGCTAGGTATGTAACAGTCAGCCTGAGAACTCACCATCAGCTGCGCTGTTTTAACAGCAAGGTCTGAGCTGTCGCAACGAAGCACTCCTTCACGCTCGCACGCTGTAACCTCTCCATTTCCCGGTAGGCTTTTGAGCATGTGAAGATCCAACATTTTTTAATCGAACAACTTAATGGTCTACCAGGCAATGATTGAAACTTAATAGCGTCAAAACGGACAGTTACGACTTGTAATGTCGTTAAATTCTTTCACTTCTCGGTTTGTTGTTGTTGGCGAGCAGCGGGCTGACGGAGAAAATGAAGTCGCACGTCAACTCGGTTTAAAATTTTCCGAAATCCCGGTAGGGTTACCGCATAATCAGGCACTGCGGAAAGAAAGACTAACCACTGACCACTCCGCGCCAGTTTGAGCACTCCACACGGTGAAACGTATTGAAAATTCCCTTCGAGAAAAATTCTAAAGTACCTCAGGGGATTGATTATTATGAATTTCATTTCTCGTCATAGAAAGTTATACCTTCAACGAATATAACTTCGCTAAAGCACCTAAATTTTTCCGGTCGATTTTTCAGTCGATCACCAACGTTCATTGACCCGAAAATATCCCAGACTAGTAATAAACGCAACTAAATGAAACTTTGCACGCGTGTTCACTAGAAATTAACAGTAGTTTTTAGGTAAAGTTCATTTCCTCGATTTCGCCTTCGTTTCCAAGTTACACGGTCCAAAATTCGCATGGAAACTAATATGTACATTTTCTTCCGTACAGGTGAATGGGTCTCGCCTTTAATCCAAAATTATTTTCGATGTGAACACATCGACAATAATTTTGAACTATTGAAAACTTATTGAATTACACGACTATTTATTGCTGGAGTTCACTTTTTTCGCAGGAATAAAATGTTTTCATACATGCGCGTGTTTTACTTTTGAACACGCGTAATAGCGAATTTAAACTTCTAGAGCATGGCTCAGCACCTTCTGGCTGCCGCTGGCTAGCAAGTCATTAGAAGGAAGCGTGTGTCGCGCTCTGTCATCCTCGAAAGTGCACTCATTAATTAACACGCTGTGATTTCAGTTGTCACGTTTAAACATAACATAATTGTTTATAAGTAGTAATGTCACTTGTTTGCTTGAATCGTAAATTCACTGGAAACTTAGAAGCATAGAAAATTTCACAAAAGTTCACATTATCTTTATAGAAAACGAATAAAAGATAAAAGATAGTGTGATTTTTTGTGGAATTTTCTCTGCTTTTAAGTTTCTAAGATGATCGTATAGCGTGCTGAGTTTACTTTGAGAGTTACTCATGTTGAGTGAAGGATTGTATCCATTTCTGCTAGCAAATATTGAGAAAAAATATCTAATCAAGGATTAACGAATTGGCTAGAAATTGAAGCGGCGAGGTCACCTCCGTCAAATATGATATGCATGCGAGGTTCCAATGAATGTAAATGAAATCATTTGCTCATACATGCTGCGCTACTAGAGTCGTTAAACATCGATATCATTCGAGTGCTTTGGTGAATAGTCGTTCGTTAAGCTCATTTTGATCATTCTACTTAACCCAGAATGCGGGGCACTGTCCGTACGAATGTCGCAACCGAGCGTGGGTTGTCGTAACTTTAAGATAACATAACATAGTGATGTCGGCGCTAAAGAGTAGGCCTGATGTGGCCTGTCGCCGAATCTTGAACTTTTCGTGCCTTGTTCACAGAAGGTCTAAAATCGTGTCATTTGACCGGATATTTTCAAGACTGACGATAGTTTCAAATAGCCACTAGACTTCCACCGGGTTTGATATGGACCGTGCTATGCATTTCAAATCTGAACACATATTTTTCCATAGCTTTATCTAGTCTGTTTTTGAACGTGTTCATACTCGGAGCGCCAGCGATGTCATCGGAGAGGCTGTTCCACATAACATAACATAACATAGTGATGTCGGCGCTAAAGAGTAGGCCTGATGTGGCCTGTCGCCGAATCTTGAACTTTTCGTGACTTGTGCGTAGAAGATCTAAAATTGTGTCATTTAACCAGATATTTTCAAGACTGACGATAGTTTCAAATAGCCACTAGACTTCCACCGGGTTCGATATGGACAGTGCTATGCATTTCAAATCTGAACACATATTTTTCCATAGCTTTATCTAGTCTGTTTTTGAACGCGTTCATACTCGGAGCGCCAACGATGTAATCAGGGAGGCTGTTCCACATGTCGGTGATTCGAAGCGAGGAGAAATGTTGGCGCGTGGAGAAGTTGCAGCGCAGTTTTATTAGTTTATAGCCGTGGCCCCTGGTGTTGGTTCATGTTTCAAATTCTAGTAATCCTTCGGGGATCTTGTATAAACCATTAGTGTACGTGTATACTTCAATGAGGTCCCCACGATGACGTCGATAACTGAGGCTTGGAAGCTTCATAACCTTTAATCTTTCTTCATAGGACAGGACTGCCCTTCAAGCCTAGAATTATCCTTGTTGAACGTCTTTGAACATTCGCTATCATTCATCATTATCATTCGACTTCATATTATCATTATATTATCATTAAATCATTCAACTTGAGATTAATTGTTCTGATTCTTCTTGATGTATTCATTATCAAAGTTCATGTTTTCGATTTTGACGCTGCGATAAATAATTCCTAAAAATTTTTCAAGTGAATCAAGACTATTTTTGTTTGTTTGTTATAGGAGTGTGTCGGTGATATACATGGCCGCTAGCGTCTGTGCCAGGCCTTGACATTCAAACAAGGACCACCTGTTTCTGGCGTCGTGTGATGAGGCGCTGTGAATGCTGCAAAGACCAGCGAAAGGATTTCTTGAGAGAGACAGACCCAGAATTCCAACAAAGACTGCCTAGAGTAATGAGCATTGTAGTGGAACACGTCATTTTCACAAGATTGTATTATTTTATTTGTCGGTATTTTTTTTAGTCCGATATACATGCTAGACAGAATGAAAGGCCAGTAACATATCAAAACAATAACCAAAGATGAATTCCAATTCAAATCATAAGTTTTCAATTGATTCGATGATTCTGTCACTCTCTTACACATATATATTGAATTGATTTGTTCATGGCAATTCGGATGATAGGCTTGTCCGACAGCTCATTCGGAAACTGTGTTAAGATTAAAATATAAATTATCTTACGTGTTAAGTCCATACTTCAGACGGAATAAAATATCGATGGATAATTTTTATTCATGCTCAAAATAGTTAAAACTAACGACACCGATAATTTTGTCATAACAAGTTGCATGATTTGCGCGAAGAATTACGTCCAGTGAAAGTCAGAGCTCATTAATTTGTTAACATGGCGCTAAATGTCGACGAGTCTGCTCAAATTTTGGATTATTAGAATTAGTAAAAACGCCTGAATAGTTGTTTATATTTATTTCAGTCATGCATCAATTGAATGTATCAACAAGTTTTTAACGATACCGTGATGATGTAGAGTATGCTGAGTTATGCCTCGTGTAATTACTTCTTCCAAAAGCCGCGTTAGCTTCTTGAGAACCTAATGACTTGAAGCTGGAAACATGAGAATTCAAATATTCGCCTTAGATTGTATTCAAATGATAGATAAATAGAAAATAAGAATGACTATCAGAATTGAATGTATTCATTGTCGTTATTGGCGTTTAGACCTGTTCCTTGATTGAATTTTGTACGAACAGAACGACAGGTGTCAAATTTATCGTAATTAATCGATGATTCCATTTATGGCTTCTCATAAACAGAATTTGCGATCCAGTGCTGTTATAATGGGCCTAATGAAGGCCACAATGATATTGAGTTACCTTGGCCTATACTTTTAAAAAAAGTTAAGAGATCGTAAGTTCATGAGCCAATCATTGACGGCCTTTCAAGCAAAATACACCAATCATAGACAAGAAAATAGAGCGTAAGTACTTACGTTCACTTAGCTATAGTGTCTGCTTGTACAAGTTTAGAAGTCTGTAAGCCCCACAAGAACTTCATGAAGTCCTGACTCATGTCTGACAGTAAAGGTATATAAATAGTTGTGATATTCACTAACTACTGGAATCAATTTGATATCAATTTCTAGAACTCCAACTTCTTAACATACCTCAAGTTGTCTGATGATATATGATAGTCAGGTATATCAATATTAAGTAATGAACATAATTTATTTTTTCAATAACCTCACCTGTACTTTTGTTAGGTTTTGGCCATGGACGTTCCCGATTATATATATATATATATATGGTGTTCAAAATTTCGTCTAATAATTTAGTATTAAATAATGTTCATTAAATATTACGGCTTTAGAAAACATACGGCTTGAATGACGAGCAGTAGATCCTAAATATTAGTGAATGAAGATAAAAATTAAATATTTATAAACTCTAATTGAATTTGTATCGAGACAGATTACTACTATTGAGCTAATCCTTAATTTCTACTAACTCCTGCACTCTCAGAGGTTTAGTCGTGGATAATGTAACGGTTGCAGACGAATCACATCAATGAAGTTTGTTATATACCTACAAACAAAACAATATATGTATCAAATGACATTTTCGATTGCAGTTACGAGGCTTTGTGCAGCTAATCATGTAACGCCAACAATAGTTGGCTGCATGAGATTCTTTATTTACAACAAAACATGACTGCCTTAAATGATAATTATTATTAACATTGAAACATGCCTACCCGTAAGACAGTCATATACATTAGGAGAACTTAATACTAAAGAAAGAGGAGAATAAATCCTGTTGTAAAGAAAAATAATTATTATCAACAATGAAACATGATTACTACAGTCATATTTAACGAACGATAGGTCTTCTTCGCGTTGCCCTATCAGTAGAGGTTTGAGTTCGACCGTGTCAGGGTGTGGGCTTGTGTTGCTGCTCGTCGACAAGTCCGCTCTCTATTTTTTTCACCTCTTCTCTATTGAAAGAAAGTCTTGAAAATTTCGACATTTAACGCGCGCAAACGACGCCTGAAGGTCGTGGAGAGCATTCGTGAATGACGTAGGTAAGTTTTGAATTGCTGTGATATTTAATACAAAAATTAACGTCGCGGGATAATTTTTTCTCGTGATTGGCTCAATGTCTTCATCTGGATAGCCATTGTCTGTCGGAAGTTCATGTTGTAATGAATAATTTATCTTTCCATATACCTATTTTTTCTTGATTGTCACTATGATGGTTAATTTAATATAACTATTCAAGCAATCTTCAATTTCGCGGTCTCGAGAAATCCGGCACAAACCAGAATCAAATATGGAATCGTTGATTATTATTATTATTAAGTTTTCTGTTCGACGATCAAAACTTTGTATTAATGTGATAAATTATCGTTTCATATCATCATATTCTTAACAATGATGCACGATGCACGGCATCCTCTTTGTAGTTGATGCATATTCGTTTTAGTCTCGTCAACAAAGAAGCCAAGTCTTTGGGGGCAAAATTTAAAGTTTGATTGCAGATCTCCAGTTTTATTTGTCATGTATTTTAATATTGTAAAGTTATTGGAGATTAATAAGGGCAAATGTGGTAATTATCTCACTGGTAATATTTAATTTAAATACACCCTTACAATAACCCTTAATAATACACCCTTACACCCTTACAAGTCAGTGGAATTATTGGAATGAAAAGTTTCATGTATATATTCTAGCGTTGAACAGAACTTAATCATCACATTTATACTATGATTTATAATTAAATTTTATGATGAAACTTGTTAATTAGGGCTGAATAATTGTACGCAAACTTAATTATAATAAATTAGTTTAGAGACAACTCCACTTATTGAATTATCTACACACAGCGGGATGGTGGACTACCAACCTTTATCACTTGAATACCTGCTGGGCCTATACTTTCAAAAAAAGTTAAGAGATCGTAAGTTCATCAGCCAATCATTGACGGCCTTTCAAGCAAAATCCACCAATCATAGACAAGAAAATAGAGCGTAAGTATTTACGTTCACTTAGCGAGTTTTGAAAGTATGGCCATGGACTACATCGATATAAGTTTAACTGTCCCACATGATTTATCTACTAGCTTTACTAGTACTGTTTTATAATTTTGATATAAATTCCAGAAGTTCGCCAAACAAGTTCACGTAATTCATATCAATACCTCAGCCGTTTGCAGTCGCTTGCTGCTTTAAAGTTGCGATGTCAATGAGCATCTTCGGAGGAAGTTTTGCGCGCTCCGAGCGGGTTATCTCAGGACTGTAGGTCATCTCCCGTGTCGAATCTGTAGGATACTTGTTGTTAGAACAATAAAAAATTTTTTGATAGGATATAGCTTCGACAAATCGTAAAAAGTACTTTTATGTACTTTTGGCAAATCGTAGAAGTACTTTTGGCAAATCGTACTTCTTTACTTTTGGCAAAGTAAAGTACGTAATACTTTGGCAAATCTTAAGAGTACTTTTTTACTTTTTTACGAGTTGTTTTAAGTAGAATACGGGATTTGGCAAGCGTCAGTTTGCAGTTCATTCAGTGATGTAAGATCGTCATTCTTATTATCATCCATCATGAACATCGCAGTTTGTTTGCTGACATTTCATTTTCAATGTAAATATAGGCTTATTAAACCCCACGCATTGAAAACTTGTAGGCAACTAATCATTTTCTAAACTATAGCTACTTTAATCAATAAAATACTAGTTTATAATGACCTTCACGCTCAGAAATGGACCCGTGGTGATGTTTTGAGAGATTGAAAATACATTTGTAGTAGTATTGAATTGCAGCAGGAGTCTGCAATTCTCAAGAGAATTCTTCAAGCACTGAAATTATTTTATATTTCCCTTCAATACTGTAAGAATATTTGTTTTTTTTATCTCAACGGCAAGGAATACAGAACCCATGTCCTATGCACAAAATGCGCTTCGCTTCCATAAAGTATCGGTTCTGCATTAGGATTTTGATGTTTATTTAACAATCTTATTTATTTAACCAATCCCCTACAATAGAGGGGGATTGTTATTACTTTATTTAGACAATCCCCTTCAATAGTCTCCTCAGGGCCAATATAGAATAGAATAGAAGTGTCGGCACTGAAGAAAAAGGCCCATGGCCTGTTGCCGATTCTTGAATTTTTCGTGACTTGATTCACAAGGGCCTTTGGAACCCGATCTTTCCATAACTGACGATTGATTGAGATAGCTGCTGGACTTATTGCCTGATCCGTAATTTGCTAGGCATTTTAAGACTGGACATATGCTCCTGCATAGCAATATATTGACAAGAACTGTCGCATCGGTCAATCTAAAATATTGTCGAGGCAAAACAAGGGATCGAGATGAGATGGGATCGTTGATCGTGCTGCTGGCTCTGCCACTCATTCATTCCCTTCGTATTTATGTTACCGTCGGCCCGGCGAGATCGAGTTTGTATTGAGTTGTTTTCTTGGGCCCATACTTTCAAAAAAATTTAAGAGATCGTAAGTTCGTCAGCCAATCATTGACGGCCTTTCAAGCAAAATCCACCAATCATAGACAAGAAAATAGAGCGTAAGTACTTACGTTCACTTAGTGAGTTTTGAAAGTATGGCCCCTGGTCACTTGTTTTCTGACCAGCTGGTCATTTATTGGATTATTGATGCTCTTTAATGTGGCAAATACTCCGGTAGTAATTGGGTGCATATATTTTCGGAATTCTGTAGGGGCTGGAATTTCATTGCAGTTTCACTATAAGTGTACTTTAACTTATGCACTACCTTTATTGTTCTTCTAGTGAAAAATGTGGCTTGCAAGAAATTCACTGTTTTCTTTCAGGACAAATTTGTCCGTTTGTAAACAACGCTGTATTTTGGACTGAACATGAATTGTACTGTGTTATTACTTTCATCGTATTTATCCAGTACATAAACTGGAGTATGTAATTTTTATTCGACACAGTATTTTTTTAATCGACAATTTATGTATACTTTTCTCACTTATTTTGCACTTATTTTTATCATTTAAATTTCCCGCCATTCAAAATTTCTTCTACATTTTTAAATAATGATAGAAAATTTGTGAAAAATTGTTCGTGTTTTCTTGTCCCTGCGTTGCCCACATCAATCTCAATCGTTAAGTATATCATGACGTACACGAAGTCTTTGCAAATATTCGCAACATGCCTCCATTAAGCCCTAGCATTTAATGGTAACAAAATCCTCTTATGGTCCCCGCACCGTAATAATCTTCAGTCCGGCTCTTAAGAAATACCCCCACGGTATTGCGTCACGCTCACATTTTGTTCATATCACTCATTTTGCTGGCGAAGTGCAGCCTATTATTTGTCTGCTCTGATTAATGGGCGTATAGGGAAAACCTGCATCTTCTTGTCGCATATGAACTGATGACGAAGCCTCGCAAAAATGCGCGGTTTATCATACTTTACTCGTTAATGACTCAAGTCTGACGGCACTGTCTTTAAATTACCCCGATGTGCCGCAAACACTCGTATTTTACATTTATAGCTTCATATTAACATTTTTAGTTCGTACCTTACGTTTAAGAAAGATAGTGTCTACTCGTGGCTGTGTTCGGCATAATGATCCAGGAAGGATTTGAAAATGTAGCATCACAATTTTGAACAGACTAATCCATGTCAATTTTTAGCGCATTTTCTCATTTATCGAAAAAAATGCACTATTGTGCTCGCCGTGTCCGTCTGTCTGTTTGTCTGTCTGTCTGCCCGTCTGTCCGTCCGTCCGTCCGTGACCTCAAGTTTTCGTCGACGAGAAAATGCGCTCTCTGTCACTCACTGCAGTGAGTACTGAGTTATCTTTTTTAGGTGGTAAAATCGAGGGGTTTTGACGGTGCAGAAGCGCGCCGATGAGGGGTTCAAAAGCCGACAGAAGCGTAGTGGGTTCCATCTGGAAAGCTAATGTCTAATAATTTGGCTAGCGTAGTCTAATGAGTCTAATAGTTTGAGTCTAATAATTTGGCTAGCGTGAGGTCATGAGGAAACAGAAGAACATTATTGTTAAACGAGTGCCAGAGAAGATCTAAGTCATGTTTAATATCGAAGCAGACAGAGCAACAAACTTCATGAAAAAGGATAAAAATATTCATTTTACAAAAATACACTCACAAAAAACTATTAATAAGTAAACACTACGCTCTACCAGCAAAGTCTCATGTTATCATATTATTGGATTAGATTGAGAAGCAACATGTGAAGCTGACAGGGATAGTCAGATATCTTTTTAGACTCGATCGATCACCGACATTAGCTTTTACCAGCAACGAGTTTAGGACGGCGGCATTCAGTGCGCTCAGTTAGCTCGAATTAGGTTTTAATCCCATCTTCAATGACAACTCGATTAAAGAACAATTAAAAAATCTAATTTAATATCTCTGTTCGTCTTCAAATTGGGTGTGCGAGATAGTAAAAAAGACGATGGGTTTCTATTCAATCAGGATAAATTTCAATGCCAAACCTTCGGTATTATTTATTATTCATCTGCGAAAGCGAGGAACCACTTCGTTTAGGTATAAAAATTATCTTCAATGTAGTGTTACGATTGGAATGAAGTTCAATTGAAATTTTTCGGAAAGAAATGATCAAAAACATAACTACGCCAGTTTTTTGTAGCCAGTACACATTATTTAAAATTATATTTATTTTTCTTACAATAAAAAATTATTTATTGTCACGAGTAAAAGTTCAATCGAATTTAATACGTATACACGATCATGATGCTGCTTAGGCCTATAGTAGTACAAACTGCATTGAACAACGCATTTGGAAAATTTCAAAAATTTCTCAAGTTTTAATTATTATAGTAAATTGTGGACTTAATTTTGCTTGGGCTTGTAATTCCTTATTTATGTATTCCTAGTATATTCATTCCGATAAAGCGAAATTGCATGATTGAAACTGAATGTTCAATTTCGTGCTAAAAATAGAAGACCTCTTTCTAGATTGAATAGTTGTTACTAGTGCATGATTAAGATGTTTAAGGCGATATGTCAATATTCAGAGTTGTAATTTTGGCATATTATAATATATGGAGCTGAACTCGAATAAAAATGGCTCAATAAAAATAAATATATAAATTTAAATAAATAAAATGATAAATAAAATGAATAAAAAAAACTCAATTAAATATATCGCTCTGAGTGACATACTAATTTGATCCTCATCGTCCAAGCTGAAAAAATAAACCTAATGTTAAGTACAATAAAAACTAGACTTAATTTATATTGATTGGTTAACTGACAATTATAATAAAATGTGAAAGTCGTTCTTACTGTTTGCGTGTGAATAGATAGCAGTTATTGTTCTCCTGGCGACAAAGGAGGCAGGTCTTCTGTTGTCCAAAACAATCTAATTGAAGCCTAAAATGGTTTTGGCGCTTAACAAATTGTTCTTAAACTTTCCATAAAGGATAGGTTACATTTCTCATTTTTTAGCGCCCTTCTGTTGCCTAAAAGTTTCGTTCACTGCAGAATTTTCACTGAATGGATAGCGTCGGTGGATTTTTTCTGGGAACTAGGAGGGAAATTTTAAGTTCTTTTGCATGCTTTATTATATATTTTGCATGCTTTATATTATTATATAGTGCAAATATTATATATGGATCATAATAGGAATTATGAACTTATGTGTCAATTTGTAATTAATTTTGTATTGCGCAAGGAAGATTTTTATCTATTATTTTATCACTTTTAGTGCGATTTTTGTCCGTGAAAAAGTGAAAAATTTTTTTAGAAAATTAGGTGTCAGGTCAACTAATGGATTCATGGTCACTCACCATACATTAAAGGTGCACATAATTTTTTAATAAACGTAAATGGTCCACACTTACTCGAATAGAACTATTTCTAATTATTTCTTATCTCCACATAACTCATCAGTAGCTACAGAATTGTATTACATAATTCTGAGGAATGAAATCTTACAGTCGTTCTCGACGAATATTTAAATGCTGGTAACATTGTCCGTAGAGTTCATACCATATCTCACCTCTGAATGTAGCACAAAATGAATGTTACTAGACATGGCTACGTAGACCCAAAGTAAAAGGAGTGTGAAACAATATCTTAGCACCCAATTTGTATAACGGCAGTCTCATTATTCATTCGAATGCATGGATGCCAATCAACTATGACGAATGAATTGCGTTACAATTTAATGTTTATCTGATTAATTGTTTCTGAAACATTAACGTTGGCGAATTCGTTAATCATTCAATAATAAACGTCATAAATTGTGGCGATATTGCCTGAGGGACGACGAGTGTGACCGAGGACGGAGTGGTCGGTGAGGGCGGATCGAGTGGGGGTTTAAAGAGGGTTAAAATGGGGTTGACAGACTAAGAGTGGGGTTCAGAGAGTCAGAGTGGGGTTTAAAGGGTCATAGTGGGGTAAAGAGGGACATCATGGAGTTCAGTGACTAAAGAGTGAGGTTCAGAGGGTCAGAATGAAGTTCATAGGATAAGAATGGAGTTCAGAGAGCTAGAGTGGGTTTGAGAGGGTTAGAGTGGACGTTGATGGCAGAGTGGGGTTGAGAGGACCAGAGTAGGGTTGACAGGGTTAGAGTGGTCGGTGATGGCAGAGTGGGGTTGAGAGGACCAGAGTAGGGTTGAGAGGGTTAGAGTGGTCGGTGGTGACAGAGTGGGGTTGAGAGGACCAGAGTAGGGTTGAGAGGGTTAGAGTGGCGTTGATGGCAGAGTGGGGTTGAGAAGATCAGAGTAGGGTTGACAGGGTTAGAGTGGCCGGTGATGGCAGAGTGGGGTTGAGAGGGCAAGAGTGGGGTTGAGAGGACCAGAGTAGGGTTGAGAGGGTTAGAGTGACGTTGATGGCAGAGTGGGGTTGAGAAGACCAGAGTAGGGTTGACAGGGTTCGAGTGGCCGGTGATGGCAGAGTGGGGTTGAGAGGGCTAGAGTGGGGTTGAGAGGGTTAGGGTGGGTGTTGAGAGCAGAGTGGGGTTGAGCGGACCAGAGTAGGGTTGAGAGGGTTAGAGTGGTCGGTGATGATAGAGTGGGGTTGAGAGGACCAGAGTGGGGTTGAGAGGGTTAGCGTGATCGGTGATGGCAGAGTGGGGTTGAGAGGACCAGAGTAGGGTTGAGAGGGTTAGAGGGGGCGGTGATGGCAGAGTGGGGTTGAGAGGACCAGAGTAGGGTTGACAGGGTTAGAGTGGCCGGTGATGACAGAGTGGGGTTGAGAGGACAAGAGTAGGGTTGAGAGGGTTAGAGTGATCGGTGATGGCAGAGTGGGGTTGAGAAGACCAGAGTAGGATTGAGAGGGTTAGAGTGGTCGGTGATGGCAGAGTGGGGTTGAGAGGACCAGAGTAGGATTGAGAGGGTTAGAGTGGTCGTTGATGGCAGAGCGGAATTGAGAGAACCAGAGCAGGGTGAGAGGGTTAGAGTGGTCGGTGAGGACAGAGTGGGGTTGAGAGGGCAAGAGAGTGGGCTGAATTAATGCATGTCAGGCTCAGGAGGCTCTAAGATGCGAGAATTCAAGCCAGAATTCCTTGGTCGTCTGAGAGCCGTCTGAGATGTCAACGTTAATTGGAATTTCGTCAATATTCCCGGGGCTGAGAGCAACGACCGGATCAAAATAGCCTTCAGGGCATTTCGAAAACACAATTTTTAAATCAATCTGAAAATTCTAATGCTGTTCCATCATGCCTATGACATGTAGAAGGCTATATATATGCACAGGGTGAAGGTGAACTATATATATGCACTGGTGAATAATATAATATATATATGCACTGGTGAAGTTTCATGATTTGGCCGAGCTCAACAAATAATGAGAGAAGTCTCCAAATTAGAATTTTAAATCAGCTTACAAAGTGAATTTTGCTTTCAATGGCAACAACTAATTAAAATGCGCTTCGGTAATTTATTGTAGAATTGAATTCAATGTTTGAAGTAAAAATAATTTTGCTGCTCGTTTGTACACGAAGCTCAAATCAACAATTAAACTGCACATCCTAATTAAGCAGCCTGTATATAGCGTATTTACTTCAAGTGATATTTACGTTTAATGTATTTACTTAAACTCTTAAAGCATTTTTTGTTTACAATAATGTATGAATTTAAAACACATTCGACACTCGAAATTTCAAAGGGAAATTTCACTCTTTCCACTTTACACATGTGCTTGTGTGCAATTTATTGAACAGGTGTAATTCACACTCTATGTCAAGCCAAAAACAGGTGTAATTCACACTCTTATGTCAAGCTGAAACAGGTGTAATTCACACTCTTATGCCAAGCTGAAAACAGGTGTAATTCACACTCTTATGTCAAGCTGAAACAGGTGTAATTCACACTCTTATGTCAAGCTGAAACAGGTGTAATTCACTCTCTTATGTCAAGCTGAAAACGATGTAATTTACACTCTTATGTCAAGCTGAAACAGGTGTAATTCACACTCTTAGGTCAAGCTGAAAACTGGATTGCTGAGGCGGGAAACATTTTCCACTGGTACAAATGTTCAGGATCATTCACTCGAGCGTCTCTTGCATCATGTAATATTTAAGATGAGATTTATCAACATATTGACTTGTCTGTCACTGGCATTTAGTCATTATTTATCATCACATTGATTTCTTTTGGCTGATATTTGGCCAGCTAATTATCATCATATTAACTTCTCTTGGCTGAAATTTTGTCAATTATTTATCATCATATTAACTTCTCTTGGTTGAACTTCTGTCAACTATTTATCACCATATTAACTTCACTTTACTGAATTTTGTCGACTTCAAGTACATGGAACCATGTGCTGTTAATTCACTTAAGAAGATCTGATAGATTATAACGCTCTCCCGGTATCATACTCATAATAAGCGTAATATATTCATTATGACCCTCTACAAGTTTTATGCCATTACCTGATCATTTTCTATTTTGCAACTGCGGAACCATATTTTTAACCAAACATACATACTCTTATATATGTAGGTTAAATTACATAGAGTTTTAACGTAACTCGTAAATTGTGATTTAATTTATCTATTTTGAGGTTTATAATAAATTGAGGATTTCGATTTTTGAATAATTTTAAACTATTCAGCATTATGATTATTTCCTCGAACGAATAAATTCTACGGAGTTTTCCAAATTTCGAAATACTGACTCTCCTGTAAACTCTCTCCTCCTGTGAACTAGGATATTTTCTATTTTAATAGATTCTCTTGCATTTATACATGTTTTTTTTAATATTATGCCGTTTCAAGATATTTATTCAACTTTATTTGTTAACTTTAGTCGCATTTTTTGTTTGGTATTAATTCAAGTGTAAACTTAACCTCAAGTGATGTTTCCTTTTAATTTATTTACTTAATGTATTTTCTGTTCACAAAATATATGAATTTAAAGCACATCCGATGCTCAAAATTTCAAAAAAAAATTTCAAAAGCTACAGTTTTTCGAAAATCATTCTACCTGCCCGTATCTGTCACTTGGTTGCTGGACCATGTTTTCAATAAGGAACATCCAACAGCTTCAGGTCTGCGACCAGCTCGCAGTTCAAAAATATTGACAAGCTTCACAGAGTTTCTTGAATATAAAAGATCTTTGACGCAAATTGTCAATCAGATGGCAAAGCCAATCAATTCCTGCTTCGTATGGAGGTATAGATGACTGACAACACTCAGCTCAGGGAGCACGAGATAAAGCAACTGTGATGAGGGAGATTTTGGGGTAAGGAGGTTGGTTTTTGGGAGAGAATCAAGGCTCGATCACATAGATAACATGCGTTTGAATGGTAAATAAGTTTATCAAAAGCAGGGTAAGGTATAATTAAAGTAAATAAAGATCAAGCAGGCAAAATTGAGACATAAATCTTAAAGAAAGACCTTCAAATCAAAGACCATGAAACCCGTTAGATGAAAAAAAACGGAATTAATGAATAATGATAGTTGAACATATATGCATATTTCTTTAAAAAAATTCTGAAAACAATAAATACGTTTTCCTTCCAAAAAATAGGTCATTGAGGAATAAATAAATTGTGTCATAAATGTGTCTATGACGCAAAGCAAATTAATGGACTACACATTTTATTTTGTTCATATATTTTGGGTTATTCGTCTTGATGAAAAGTTGATATTAATGTCTAGTATTCGTCCATCAGTATCCAATTATAAGCTATAATTACATTGCATTTCGGTAGTACTTCAACGGCATAATTGCGAATAACGCTGGACACTGCTTATTTTTGGTCTATTGATGTGAGTGCCGTCTTAGGATTAACTGCAAACTTTATCCTATAAAAGTAGGATTAACCACAACTAACATCTTACAACTAGGATTAACCACAACTCGCATCCTACAACTAGGATTAACCACAACTTGCATCCTACAACTAGGATTAACCAGAACTCACATCCTATAATTAAGATAAACAACTTGAAAAATGCTCGTTAGCTGTGTCCTCGATTGCAGACCTAAACTCTGTTTTATTATTTATCAATTTCTCGCTGTTGAGTAATGAACAGAATTTTACAACGTGATTCTTAGTCGAGTTAGCATTGTTGCTCTACTTAACTGATAGTGGCAGATGCGTTGCTTGAATTATTATTTAATGGTGCATTCTTTTAACAACAATGCTAATATGTAACAACATCGACGGAGCAGCTTCCTCGAAATATATATCTAATCATTTCATTATTCTTTATGTTCTTACATGATCAACAGTTTGTCGTCATCATGGTCGCTAATTACTGATTGAAATTTATGTCCCGACGAGATGAATTCTTAAGCACCAATTAAGCACAGTTTGCAGAAGACATAGTTGTAAAATTAATCTGTAATATACCGTGGTGTTGGTTGATGTGCTGCGCTTGGATGTGCGTTAAACTGAAGCCTGTTTCATGCAGAAATAAGTGGCACCTGAAAAACAAGTCTGAAATAAGATCTTCTGTTTGACTGTGAATTGTAAATTACTTGGAACCATACAAGGTCCACGAAGTTTCTTTATTCTATCAACATGTAAGCATGCAAAAGTGGAAAATTTATTTATAGTATTTAGGTGATATTAATCATAAATTTACAATTCGTTAGATTTCGAAGACTAAATTTAAATTCGCACCATTTGAAACAAATTTCTCACTGACAATTTCTGATACAGTGCTGACTATAATAGGTGATGTAACAGTATGGATTTTAAATATTTAAATTCTCAAGTAAACAACCTCGTTATATTCATACTAACAATATCATGGCTACTCGATATTAAGTACCCCATTTAATTGAAGGATAGTGTCGCATTGATGATTTTAAATCCGAAAAACTTTGTTTAAATCTCAACCAAGTTCCTCGCACATAGTTTCTTACTTGTAGGAGCTTTAGATCTGGGCCCATACTTTCAAAAAAAGTTAAGAGATCGTAAGTTCATCAGCCAATCATTGACGGCCTTTCAAGCAAAATCCACCAATCATGAACAAGAAAATAGAGCGTAAGTACTTACGTTCACTATACTTTCAAAAAAAGTTAAGAGATCGTAAGTTCATCAGCCAATCATTGACGGCCTTTCAAGCAAAATCCACCAATCATAGACAAGAAAATAGAGCGTAAGTACTTACGTTCACTTAGCGAGTTTTGAAAGTATGGCCCCTGACCTTACAACAGCTCATGGCTTAAGCCCCATGTAAAATTTCCAGAACCTCTCAGGCGGCAACGGCCATCGCAATGTAATTAGAAGTTCAGGTTCTACCTTCAAAACTTCAAAACGTGTTTATAATTGGAAAATTGTGTCAAAAGCTACCCTATAAAATCACGTATAGGACGTAGGTAATTTGAATAATATGCAATATTAAAGCATGAAAATTATCTATAGCTATGGGATCCTGTGAAAATTTTTCATCTCCTATAAAACTTGCAGATAAAAATTAAGTTCTTTAGAATTATCAACCAGAATGTCATTGATATTTTATATTGAAATAATGTCTTCTCGTTTTAATTGACGAAATCCATGTCTGATATTCCTATATTAGAATAACCATTAAATTAGTTTGATAATAATTTAACATTAAGCGCTCTTCGGAAACGCAGTATAATGGCTTAAAAAAGTAGAATAATTTCAGTGCGTAAACCATCAAATATTCTTGCAATTTTGATTTAACAAATCTATTTGAAACATATTTAAATTACCGATAATGTGCGACATTGATATCAACGACATAACGCAATTTATCATCAGCGACATGAGAATCAGCATCATATACAAATGATCCTTTACATATAAATTATCATTATATAAATGATTATCAGCACGGAATAAATGGTGATCAACAACATATAAGTAAAAATCATCACCGTACGAATGATACAGCAGCACAACTATCCTGTACCTTATAAATGATAGTCTTCACTATGTAAATGATACAGCTACATTTTAATGCAAATAAGTAATATATTCGAGAAGTCGGTTTTTTAATTTCTTGTTTCATTCCAAGCCGCATCATAGCCGACTAATTTCGGCCGATGGTTGGCCGCCGGAGCGACGACCAAGGATGTTATTACGGCTGATGGCGAGGCGTTAGGTAAATATTTCATTACGTCGAGACGAGCGGCATTTTCTGAAGTGAACAAATATTGCTTCTGCAATAGAAAGCCATTAGTGAACTCCTCGAGCCATCGATTCGCACTGATGATGAACCGACACCAACGAACGGAAAAGGAGAAAGCAAAACTGTTTTGAAATCAAAATGTTTCCATGGGAGACTTAAAACAGTTTCTTGAGATAATTTGGTTAAAATGCATGAATCATTCATGAGGAAATTTATCACAAAACGTAAAAAAATAATAAGCATATATTGACATTATTACGGTTACCCGCAGAAAATAGTAAAAATTAATTGAAAATGCTCCTTTAAAATCAGGGCTGGATCAGTTCCGTAGAAATAAACAAGTAACTGATCACACCATAACCCTCTACCGTCGTATGTCACTCTCCGGGAACATAATTTTCAACTTAAATTATAAGTAAACTATTGAGTGTAGCAACCTGAGGACGTTTGTACGCAACAGAGACATTTTTTAAAGTTGTCGTACGTGGCGGCAAATTATACGTAAACTATTGAGTGTAGCAAACCTGAGGACGTTTGTACGCGACAGAGAACATTTTAAAGTTGTCGTATGTGGCGGCAACCATCAGTGCAAGTCATTTTGCGGTCACTAGAACGTATCCTTTTTGGCAAGTAGGCTTGTGACAATATTGCTCCGGTTACTCGTGTCATGCGGTAGAGCGTTAAGACTTAAGATGCAGAAGTTTTAGTAATGCTGTCACTCAACGTTTCGTTTAATGGCTCTGTACAAAATGGATCGATTGGGCTTCAGATCCCATACACCGATTGATATTAATATTACATGCCTCCTTCACGCTTTGTTAATACATTCATGCTGTCATTTGATATCATAATTATCTTTACTAATCACACTTCCTTACAAGTGACGCGTACCTTGAAGCTCACTAAAGAATTTTATTTAGGAAATGCTCGTAGGTCTTCATCGCTCCGGTGCTCTGCTACCATTATTCTTGCTTGGTGTGGGTGCGTCGTCAATGTCTGGGCTTTTCTTTGAGAATAAATTGCTGTCCAGGAGCCATCCTTTCAAAACTCGCTAAGTGAACGTAAGTACTTACGCTCTATTTTCTTGTCTATGATTGGTGGGTTTTGCTCGAAAGACCGTCAATGATTGGCTGATGAACTTACGATTTCTTAACTTTTTTGAAAGTATAGGCCCAGACCCTGTGGAAAATTATTGGTGGCCTCTGAACTTCCATGAACAGCCGATGGGGATAAAGTGATTATTGGACGCGAATTTCATGCAGTATTTATTTTCGAAACCGTTCATGTTTCATTTTTGAAGAGTTTAGATCTTTTGTGAAAAGCGAAGCGAGTCTTGACATCTGAATAATACAATAGGTAAGTTATTACCAACAAAGAACTCGTATTATGCTTTTGATGGTGAGTTAGAGGGGAAACTTTCTAGTAGATCTACAACAAAAGTTTTTAACTTGTACTTTAATGTGAAACGACGTGATTTATAAAGTGAGTTGACATAAATTTTTGAAATTCTCACAAATTCAGTTTTTTCTTCCTGTTTTATTATTGAAAAATATGTAAGAACATAAATTTTCTGATGTTTCCTCTTTCAAAGATTTGTTTGGAAAAATAGAAAGAACTCGTGAGATCGTTTCGTCTTGAAGGAAGCATTAATAAATCTTTGACAGAGATTGAAAAAAACTATGCACATTACCTTCTCTAATGTTTATGATAACATTTTTAGAATTATGCATACTTGATTTGATTAAATACTTGATTTCATTCCTTTGATCAAATGTGGCTTTAAATCTCAAACTGGCTTGCTGTTGGTAAAATAAATTGCTAGACTTACTAGGCTGCAAATTCTTTATGAATAATAGTGCGATACATACGCAAGCTTTAGAAACTTTAAACTTTTTAAAACTTATACTTTGATCACTTTTACCGAAAGTTTTCGCTTCAAACTTCGTCACACTTCATTATGCACCACGTATAAACGAACCACGTTTTTTCATAATTTAAAGTTTAACTCGTGTCATCAGCGGCCATATTTAGACCGAATATCGTCAACGATGGTCCTGCATTAATTAAATGGAATTAATTGTATAATTATTTCCATTTAATAATTAAATAATTAAATGGAAATAATAATAATCTTGTAATTATTAAAAATAATTATTAAATAAATAATTAGGTTCCTCATTTGAGCCGTTGATATATTGTTTATGGTCTTCACCTCCACACCTTAAATTTTCTCGACCTTTCATCAAGTCAATTTTTTATTGATTAGTTTGGTTTATTATGTGAGATAATAACACGCGAGTTTCTTGCTAGCGCACGCATAGAGCGCAAGTTAAGCTTTATACACGTTCCAGGGTCTATACTTTCAGAAAAAGTTAAGAGATCGTAAGTTCATCAGCCAATCATTGACGGGCTTTCAAGCCAAATCCACCAATCATAGACAAGGAAATAGAGCGTAAGTACTTACGTTCACTTAGCCAGTTTTGAAAGTATGGCCCCAGGATTTAGCGTCACATCTGTTCAAAGGTTATATAATGTATTGCTATTGTTTAGCCATTACATTATACATAGGAAGAATGAGGTTTCTTGTATGATATAATACAATAAATATAAATAACGTATAATTACATTACATTATATGAAGAATGAGGATAAATAATTTATTTCGTACAAGTTTTTTCATGGAGAAACTGCCGAAATGAAGTATTTCAGAGCAGCAATTTCTGAAAATTTCCATCATAATGTGGTAACCAACTGAAATTATGCTTTGTCCATGTGTAACAATAAAATTGATTAGATTAATTCATATTCATAAATGTAAAAAATATAACTCAGTACTCACTGCAGTGAGGGACAGAGCACATTTTTTTCGTCGACGAAAACGTGAAGTCACGGACGGACAGACGGACTGACGGACGGACGGACATGACGAGCACTACAGGGGCATTTTTTCCATAAATGAGAAAATGCGCTAAAAACTGATCAATCTCGAATTTTGACGCTATGATATTAAAAATAGAACAGTTCAGCGATACCTCGCTTCATTTGTAGCCGTTCTCGCCCAACGACGGTTGAAGCAGCCGGCGATAGAACCGTCAACTCGGGGGTTGTCATTTTCACCCGTCAGGAGCAATCACGAGATCGACACGCATGGCATGTCGACGAAGTAGCGTGACGCAGGCTATGGTCGAGATGCAGCTGCATTCTTTTTATTTAGGCTAAAAATAAATTGAAATTTATATCGATGTGAGCATTTAAGCTGAACGTTTAGTGTGAATCTTGCACCCGTCAAGAGCAATCACGAGATCGACACGCATAGCATGGCGACGAAGTGGCGTGACGCAGGCTATGGTCGAGATGCAGCTGCATTCTTTTTATTTTGGCTAAAAATAAGTTGAAATTAAATCGATGTGGGCATTTAAGCTGAACGTTTAGTTTGAATATTCTCGTCAGTTATTCATGACACTATTTTAGACAGAAAAAAACACTATAAATTTTAAGTGTAATTACAATTAATTTTGGCCAGGATAAAAACTATTGAAAAATTAGTAGTATATTATTTTATTTCCAATCCATTCGTACTTATGGCCAAAATGTGTTCTAAGTCTTTAAATCATCAATAAAAAATTGAGCTCTTTTCATGATGTCTATAATAATATTAAAATATGTGTACGAGCTAGCGTAAGCTGATAATTTTGGCTCACTATTAAAAATGCTAAATATTCTAAAACGGTAAATTATTTATTGATCGCTTTAATTTATAATTAATGAACAAATGTCATCACGACCTGAAATTCGATATCAACCGTCGTTAAACAAACGCAGTTTCGTGCCTAACGACTTTTACTTCGTTTGAAGGCCATTTGTGATTGAGTTATTTTCGTCAGAGATCACTCGAATTTCAGTCAATCTCTGGAGGTCTCTGAATGACATTACAATTGGTGGCACGCTCAGAGATCGATGGGCGCCGGCAGCAGCAGAGACTGATGGATGTCGTCATACGTTACATTGCACACGCCATAAAATTGTTGATGGTCACGTCAAATTGAAGAAAATAATGGATTTTTTTCATGCATCAAGGTTGATACTGGTATCAAGAATATTTTTTAGCGTATTTTCTCATTTATGGAAAAAGGCGCTATATTGTGCTCGTCATATTCGTCTGTCTGTCCGTTTTTCCGTGACTTCACGTTTTCGTCGACGAGAAAATGCGCTGTTTGTCACTCACTGCAGTGAGTACTGAGTTATATATTTAAGTTATACCCTATACATTTTAAATGCTTCTTAGAATTTATGAAAATGCGCGGAAAACCTGAAATGTTATTCATAGTTGAAGTAAAATCAATCATATTCATATATTTATTATAAACTATATAAATAAATGTTGAAATAATTTGAATATTAGAGATTCGATGTTGATCTAATATAGTTATATATTAGATGAAATCATTTATTTATACATATATTAAATGTTGAAATCATTTATTTGCACAAGATATCAATCACAAATATTTCAAAAATATGCACAACAAACGCGAAATATTAGCCGTTCTGTTCCCCGCATTTGCTGCCATGGTGACCGACAGATCGGCATAGGCGTTATATTAAGCGATCAGATATTTGGGCCGTGCTGTATTGATTGTGTTGCGGTCAATAATGCGCTTGGTATTGGAAGACAACATTATAAATTATATTGATGATAGAGACACAACAGATCATCTTGTACAAGATATCGAAGAAAAAGACACAACAGTTCATCTTGTACAAGATATCGAAGAAAAAGACATAACAGTTCATCTTGCACAAGATTCATACATGAAATAATCCATGTATGAATCTAACTGATTTTCAGAAACATCATGTGAATTATTTATTCAACGAACAATGAATTATCCAGCAATAATTTTGAAATCTTTTTTAATTTTTCAGTATAATCACAGTTTTGTTTATGTATTTTCCACTAAATTACACAGTAGTAAATAACATCTTCATTAGAATTGAAGCTCGTTTATCAATCTATTTTATTCGCAGAGCTCTGAGCCAAGGTTTAGCAGTATTTCTGGATGCCAGTTGTAATATAGATTATAAATTAATTCATAGCTAATATAACATACACAGATTCCAGTTGTATTATAGACTAAAACATTAATTCATAGCTAATGTAACATACACAGATCCCAGTTGTATTATAGACTAAAACATTAATTCATAGTTAATATAACATAAACAGATTCCAGTTGTAATATAGACTAAAACATTAATTCATAGCTAATGTAACATACACAGATTCCAGTTGTAATATAGATTAAAACATTCATAGCTCATATGAAATAAATAGATTCCGGTAATAATATAGCTAGATATAGAAAGTGTGTACCGCTGATACTCAATGGTGATGAAATGATTCAACATAATTTAAATTTTTATTTCTTTGTAAATGAGTAAGCAAGTGTAAGTTTTGACTTCATAGAAACTGTAAAAATAGTCCTTGGATTATATATTGAAAATGGGTTTAGTTGCGGTTTTTATCCATTATTATTTTCCGCTTAGAATATTTATATTGATACTTGCAAGGTTTAATTTTAAATTGACTGATTGATTGATCCTTTTTTAAATATATTACCACTTTTATTATTAGATTTTATTCATTGGAAGATGAACAAATAAAATTGAAGCCGCCATCTACGTACAATGTTACTGGTCCTCATATAAACAAAAAATTATGTTGTCGACATGTTCTCGTACTTCATATGATCGAAGAACGAAGGGCATTTTTTGAGCTGCTAAGGAAAATAAATGACTTTTGTACGCAATTTGTTTGAAATTACCTATACCTATTGTTGTACCTATTTCTTTATACCTTGTAAAAAAGTTTAGCAGCCATTTGCAAAGTATTCAAGTGGCCTGGGCTCAATGGAATCGAAATTAATCTTGAGAAATTAGTTGTATTAACAAATTATTCAATTACTTAATATATAACTGGATTACACGTTTCTTATAAATGATAATATCGAGAGTTTCTTTTCGATCTTTTCTTGTCAGCATATTGCCCGTATTCTATTAAGTTTTCCCTTGGGTCACTCATGAATCATTCGCCCATACGAGTTTCATGATCTTAGATCAGCAAAAGAATGTAAAAAGAAATTTGACGTTACCTTGTTGCAACTTGTAACATTTAGCATGAAAAATCAACATTTAATGGGAATAAATGTGAGTTCCAGGTGTGAATAATCATTACGAAATAATTTCTTATCTAACTTGAAGCAAGTTCCAGAATTGGCCCAAAGTAAACAAGTAGCGCTGGGGCCGCACAGCAGTTGGAGAGGTCAATAGAAATCAACGTGCGTTCAAAGTTTGAATTACAAATACGAATAATATTCGTATATAAATTGAAGGAAATCCCAGAGTTGACCCAAAATAACTTAAGTACACAATGGCCTCACAACAGTAGGAGCGACATGAGCGCAGACGCTGCTTATCACGGCCGGATGCCTGCGCCGGCGCGGCCGACAACCGGCCTGATAAAGACAGCATCGTTCTCCGCTGTTTACACCATGCACAGACTTTCCGCTCTGCACCTGCAATATTAACAAGAAATTATTATTATATATTATATATAATTATTATAATAATAATAATATTATAATAATAATATTATATATTATTAACAAGGACAGTAGTAAGACCTTAGACAATACGTGACTGAAATGGCGGTGAATGTGAAATTCTTTTTATTTATTTTCATTGCTTGAAACAATTTGCACAATGTGAAAAAAAAAATTCAAAAATTATTCAGTAAAATGAATTCAATTTAGAATTAACGAAGGTTTAGTGAAGCTCTTAGTCATGCGTATGAATCCGATGAGTAAGCTCGCGCTCACTGAGATAGAAGTGGCAATCCAAACCAAAGTTACAACACCAGGCATGCATTGGTTTGGATCGCATGTTCGGTTCATGCATGAACCGAACATGAATAAGTCATCTCGTTATCAATAAAAGTAAAGTGAATAAAAATTGAATCATTCGCTAATCCTGGCTTTTGTATGTTGCGGTTTTGCTAAATAATTCATCGATGAAGCAAGCTTCCGTGTAACAGTTCCATTGCCGACGGCAATGGAACTGTTTGGTGCGAACACTAAAATGCTGAGAAAAGCTAATTCTCTATGCCATCAGTGAATAACAGAACCAATTCGATGTTTGGTGCAAACACAAAAATGCTGAGGAAATCTAATTCTTTATGCCATCAGTGAATAACAGAACCAATTCACAGACAGACAGACAGACAGACAGACAAGAAGTGAAGTTAAAGAGAAGTGTTGTAATAATATAATATAAGATAATGTAATATAATATAATATAATTTAATATAATATAATATAAGATAATGTAATATAATCTCCCCTATGAAATGCACTTGGGCTGCTCGCCGCACTCGCGGCTATGATCGGGAAGAATATTTTTCCGTAAATCTTTGCACGGCATTTGCTCGCGTCTATTCGGTGCCCAGGATTTGTTGGTTTTTCATTCATCTTTGGAATCTTTAAATTCGAGCTTTAAATATATAGCTGAATTTTATGATTAGATTCGGAGAAATTTCCCGCGCATTTTGTTCTGGAATTCAGGGCCTATACTTTCAAAAAAAAGTTAAGAAATCGTAAGTTCATCAGCCAATCATTGACGGCCTTTCAAGCAAAATCTACTAATCATAGACAAGAAAATAGAGCGTAAGTACTTAAGTTCACTTAGCGAATTTTGAAAGTATGGCCCCAGAGCTCTAAGGGAAATCGTATGAGAGTAGTTCTTCTAATGCATATGTATAAATACAACACTGAGGTTGCTAGGTGGGATCGGTACTTGCACGTACTATAAATAGAAAATTTTAAATTAAATTACTCAATTTTTCCTAATGTAAGTAACACATAAATCTTTAGAAGCAGCAACCGTTGATTTGAAACTACAAATTTATTATTTTAATTTAAATTCTCTTTCATAAATTCTATCGATATTCTTGCATTATTTAGAAAGTTTAATATGACATAAGGAAATTTCGATGACTGCACTAGTATGCGACTGAACCTCTCGAAGGATCTGGGCCCAAACTTTCAGAAAAAGTTAAGAGACCGTAAGTCTGTCAGCCAATCATTGACGGCCTTTCAAGCAAAATCCACCAATCATAGACAAGAAAATAGAGCGTAAGTACTTACGTTCACTTAGCCAGTTTTCAAAGTATGGCCCCTAATTCCTTCAGATCTATTATGCATGTGCAATGATTAGCCAGCGGTTTGGGACTGCATATAATGACTTTGCTGCGCTATAACTAGCTATAAATTCATCCGAAGCATCATATAATAGGACATCGGCACTATAAACTGGAATAACTATGCAATAACATGCATTAAATTAGCCTATTACTGCATATAACGACACTGCTGCGCAATAACTTGATATAGATTCAAATGGAACATTATAAAATGAAATTATACTGTACTATTTTAAATAATTATTGTTGTGCTATAACCTGCTAAATATTCATATAATGTACTTGCTTTAAGTTGAATTGCTATGCTATAACTTGTTATAAATCCATCGGAAACTGTATTATAAGTTATACGCAGAACTATTACATATAACAAATTTACTAGAGATATTCGCAGTGATCATACGCGGTTTAGGATCAATGAATTTATGGGTTGCATCATGAATTTCATCCCCATGTTCATCGTGAATTTCATCCCCATGTTCATCATGAATTTCATCCCCATGTTCATCATGAATTTCATCCCTATGTTCATTATGAATTTCATCCCCATGTACTGCGCCGGATTTGCCGAGATTACAGATGGTCCATCTATGGCTTATCTTAAAGTATTGCACACGCTCCGCCAATAAATGTTAAATAAGATTTTAAGCCAGAATCTTTCAGTAAAAGTGATAAATATCATATATAATGTTTGAAAGTCAAGATTAAATAAAGAGGGAAATCCTTTTAGTCAGTATACAGGCGTTCTAAGTATGTTTATTTGGTCACCCGGGACCACTAACATGTACGAGAGGCTTCTTTGATCATGACTTCAGTGACAAAGATCTTTCGAATTGCCTCTTATTGCATGTCTCAACTTTTTTAACCCAGTAAATAGTTTTTTAAGCCACAACAAAAACTTTAACATGACTTGATAGATGATGCAAGAAAATAAATTCATTTAACCGAGCTTGAGGATGGATTATATATGCATGGGCCATTTGTAGGGTGCATCGTTAATTGGATTAGTGAAATTCATAAATGCCTCAAAATTATATCAATAGTATATAAGATATGATTAAATTAGTATTGAAAAATTATTGGCATCTAAAAATGATGCTATGAATCATAATTATTTGCATTGAGATACGTTTTTAAATTTAATTTAAATCTTTATGATTTTAGGGTTTTTATTAGAAGGTCTGGTTTCATCACGTTTCAGAAATTCATTTTAATGGTTAAATCATCACTGCGTGGCATTTAATTGGTTATAATAGACAATTTGGTAATGATTTCAGAATTATTCAGCTAGTTGGTATTGTTTAGTGAGGCTGATTATAATTCATATAATTTCTAATCAAATTTCTTTGGACCATTTATACAACAGTTCTCAAATAATAGTTCTAAAATCTACAGTTCTCATTGAATTTTCTACTAGATTATTGTTCCTCGATCGCCATTTGCTGCGGCTGTTAACTTCTAAAGCGGATCTACTAAAGCGCAGGATGCGCCCAAGTAAAGCTGTAGCGCTGTTACAGCAGGCGTGAACGCTCTTGTCGCTTCTGCCCCCCGTTAATTCTCGTGAGATTTTCAGCAAGGCGCCATGAGGAAAATATCCTGTCGAAAAATTATTGTATATACGTATAACCGAACTTAGCAACAGAAATATCCTGTCGCTTCTGCCCCTTGTTAATTCTCGTGAGATTTTCTGCAAGGCGCCATGAGAAAACTTCATCATAATTTGATGCCAAGTTGGTGGATATCGGATAGCCAAGCCGTCGATAATATTCATGAGATTTGCCGTCAGAGCAGCAGACTTGAGGCAACTTCAGCAAATTTTCCAGCATATGCCTATAAAAATTAGATGATAAAATTATTGTACGCTGTAAAGTAACATTTCACAGCATCGAAAGGTTTATCGTACTAGGGAGCATCGCTGCTGGGTGCAGCAAATCGTTGACACCGCATAAAATGACGCAGGATTACAGTACACACAGTAAATGTCGTTTAATAAACTACGCAATATAAAAATTGTGATGGAATTTATGACGGGATAAAATTATTTCCCAGATTCTTTTCAATGAAAATTCGTAGAAAATTCCAAGTTTGATTTTTAAAAAGTTATTCGATATGCAACAAGTTTCATTCATATTCGGTTGACAGGTCGTTCTCACCTGTAGTCCAGAGAACTGAAACTGAAGCATAAACCTATTTCTAAGTTTTAAAAATTCGCAGTTTATTTGACGAGCGGAATTTGCCAGGTGTTTTGTCGGGTTCTCAGTTAATGAAGCTCATCAAGCAGGTCTGGCAACAGACAAGCGTATTTCCTGAGGTTTGATTAACGAGCGAGTATGTCGAGGCTGTACGAGGCAAACCACATTAAACTTACATGTCAATTAATCAAGAGGAGGAAAAATAAATTCTAATATTTCATTTTGTAATGTATGAAGTTACGCGCGTGAAAGGTGGGAAGAACACGGCAGCACGGAACAGGCTTTATTGGAACCAACATAACGGACATGAAACAAGAACGAAGGCTTACGGAGCACGACTTCTAAACGTGCTTCTTCTTAGCGGCTAATTATTAAGAATACAGGAACTTTAAATGCTACACATTTGATGAAAATGCAAGAATTGAAGCAGGGAAACGTCAATCATTTAATTAATTGTCGGCTCATGTTTCAAGAATCTATCGGTAATTCAACTGTCTTCTTTGAATTTTATCAACTGAAATTAACAGAATTTTCAGCGTCGGTACACTAAATCTTACATACGTAAAATACTTTGTTCATAAAGAAGCCGATGGTATTTTATATGTGAACCGCGCCACGCTATATTCGTGGAGGACATGAAAAATACCAACGATTTGATTGATCGTCCAAAATTTCATAATCCGTTTATAAATGGTAATAAGGATACCATATAATAACGACCCTTCTTAACGCCCATTCAAACTGGCTGAGCATTCTCCGCGAACTTGATTTGTAAACGTTTACGAACAAGATTCAAGTTGGTATAAGTACCCGCCTGTGCTCTATAGTGTTTTTAAACCCGCTTGATGAACATTGGCAGCCGTTCAGTTGCTGTAGTTAACGAACGTTTTATATGCGAGAACAGATAACCGATAATGTGTGACTTTTTGCTGCTGGAGAGCATTCGCAAACAATACTCGGTTAATGTTATAGAGCATATAGGACTGAAGTGTTGCTGTAAACAGGCAGTCTGATGGTTACATTGAAAATTTGTATTCAGACGGTTAATTCGCAGGTCATTCAGACGATTATTGCACCGGGCATTTAAACGGTTATGCGCAGGGCAATTATACAGATTATTCAGGAGAATATAGTGCAGGAGCAAGAAGGCATGCTGACGCCTTCAAATATCATATCATATAGTGATGTAGGCGCTGAAGAATAGGCCTGATGTGGCCTGTCACCGAATCTTGTACTTTTCGTGACTCGTTCACAGGAAATCTGAATACAGGTCCTTTGACCAGATCTTTGAAGCTGACGATAGTTTGAAATATTTACTAGACTTCCCTCAGGTGAGATATGGTGCTAGGCATTTCAAGTCTGAGCATTTATTTTTCAATACCTTTTTCTAGTCCGTTCTTGAACACGTTCTTACTCGGGGCGTCAAGTGAACAGACCTAAGGTTATCCTGAGTGAGTGATCCTGTGTAATATAATGAATGTCATAGAGTGAGGACACAAATCCATTTAGAAACATTCAAGTACGAGGCTCGTACGTAAAAGAGTAACTCAGAGTGAGAGCGCATACAGATACAGGAATAAAGAAAGCTTTGTTACGTAGAAATAACAAACATTGAGTGAGATCATTAGCTGAATGTAGGCCAACCAAGAGTGAGGGCACACAGAGTGATGGTACGCAGAGTGAGGGCACACAGAGTGAGGGCAGCAGAATGAGGGCGCACAGAGTGATGGCACACAGAGTGAAGGCAGCAGAGTGAGGGCACAGAGTTTGAGGGCACACAGAGTGAGGGCATCAGAGTGAGGGCGTCAGAGTGAGGGCAGCAGAGTGAGGGCAGCAGAGTGAGGGCAGCAGAGTGAGGGCACCAGAGCGAGGGCACACAGATTGTGGGCACACAGAGTGAGGGCATCAAAGTGAGGGCATCAGAGTGAGGGCACCAGAGTGAGGGCATCAGAGTGAGGGCAGTAGAGTGAGGGCATCAGAGTGAGGGCACCAGAGTGAGGGCATCAGAGTGAGGGCACACAGAGTGAGGGCATCAGAGTGAGGGCAGCAGAGTGAGGGCAGCAGAGTGAGGGCATCAGAGTGAGGGCAGCAGAGTGAGGGCATCAGAGTGAGGGCATCAGAGTGAGGGCATCAGAGTGAGGGCATCAGAGTGAGGGCATCAGAGTGAGGGCATCAGAGTGAGGGCATCAGAGTGAGGGCACGCTGCTGCAGCGGCCGGTCCAGCAGCACCACAGCTTTAACGCTCCTGCGATGTTGCGGCGTCTAACAAGCTCTGCCTTTCGTAGGCACGGCCTCTTCATTCATGGCCTACTGCGCTCGTCAACATTCAACCATGAAAAACATTCAACTCTTGAAAAACATTCAATCCTGAAAAATGGTTTTAACCCTGAAAAACATTCAATTCTTGAAAAACATTCAACTTCAAAAAGCATTCAACCCTGAAAACTTTCAACCCTGAAAAACATACAACCATGAAAAATATTCAACGATAAGAAACATTCAACCTTGAAAAAAACATTCAACTTCGAAAAACATTAAACTCTGAAAAAATTTCTATTTTGAAAAACATTCAACCCTGAAAATAGTCAAACCTAAAAAACGTTCAACCCTGGAAAACATTCAACCCTAAAAAAACTTCAACCCTGGAAAACCTTCAACCCTGAAAAACATTCAACCCTGAAAAACATTCAACCCTGAAAAACATCCAACCCTGAAAAACATTCAACCTTGAAAATCATTCAACCTGAAAAACTTTCAACCCCAAAAGGACAAGCAAACTGGAGGAGCCCACTTCTTGTACCCTCATTAGAACGATTGGGTTATATTGACCAAATGGTGACACAATTTCTGCACGTAGCACTGATACCCTATTTTATCTGGCAAATTGTCACTCATGACGACACTATTTTTCAAAAAAGTTCGTGTATTCCATGATTCTATAGTAAATATCCTTTTCCTGATTGAAGACAGTGCATAGACGCTTCAAATAAAATTTCAATTATTTCAATAATAAATTGAACAAATACAATTTACTTTAAATCAAATTCTTTCGTTCTTAAGACGGCTATGGTTTAATGGAATCGTATTTATTAACCTCTAATTTTTGTGAAAAAAATCCTTTTCATATAATCGTTGACAAACACATCACATTTTTGCCGAACTTTTTACTCTGAACTACTGTATAATCAAGAGCCGAACTCTTCAAGGTTATATTGCTCTTTGTATCAAATATTATTATATTATTATCAAATATAATCAAAAATAAAAAATAAAAAATCAAATAAAAAAATTCTAATATCAAAGCAAAAATAAAAAAAAATAAAAATTATACTCAAAAATAAGAAGCATGACAAGATGCGCGAGAATAGAAAGTTGTTATTTCGTTGGTGTTCATCGGTCTAAATAAGAATTTTAATGCAATTTTTAAGCGGGAAGTTACAACGGCGAAGTTCGACCAGTAGAACGAGAAGCACAAATTTCTGCATGAATACATTAGCGGCTGTTATTTCTTTGAGTTATGGCATGTTGACCTTGAAGGATCCCAGAAGTCCTTGAAGGATCTCATCTTCCGACATCAGCATACGCTTCATCAAGTCTTGCGCTTCATCAAGTCTTGCGCTTCATCTAGTCTTGCGCTTCATCAAGTCTGGCAAAGCTGTTGGCCTCTGAGGTCACCTGAAAGTTATTCTTTCTAATTCTAAAACTTCATGGCCATGCGAGGGAAATAAAAAAAACTTAGTTATAATCACTTAATGCGATGTGTTACTATGTATTACATTAAAAATAATCGCTGTTAATTTCTTAAAAAATTCATTGGAAAATAACTAAACACCTGTAGCGAGGTTGTGTAATATATTGATATTAAATGTAATATATTGATTTTTGTGTTTTTCAGTCGTGTCTCTAGGATGAGTCAATGCACACGATCGAAACACGATAGTGAATGCAAACTATATTTGTTGCGTAGGCGTTCGGGAAACTTGATGGAATCTTAAGGCCATCTCTTAGTGACAAGCCGTGAGAAATTTAATGCTATTTTGGACCAGCTCTGCATTTCACACTACGAGGTTATATTCTCATAATAAATTTTTAGAAAAATCATTTTGTTCTGTGTTAGTCAAATAGTATAGTAACATTTTTAATACATATTTTTTTGTATTTCATTGCGAATGAGTTGCCCGTATAGCTCTCCATATTGCCTATGAAGTTTTATACTCCCGTAACAAATTTTGCATGATTTTTTCCCCGATCTTGTTTAAATTTTTTAAACTGCAGGAAACAAACGAGGCACGTATCAGTTAAAAGATTTTTCTAAAGATTTAAATTGTTTTCATTTGCTAGCAAAATAATCACGAATCGATGAAATTAATACACTATAAACGATTTCGCAATGTTTAAATCCTGAATAAATTTTACCGATATGAAAAAGTAAATATTTTATGTATTTTATTAGAACATAGCAAAAAAATACGATGATAAACATTGTATTTGAATGAATTAGAAAACTTATTTTACATATCATAACATATTTTGCATTAACCTATGTAAATTCATCATGTTTGTCCTTTCATACGATGTTAGTCAAAACAAACATTTCGAAGGGATTTTAAAACTTTATGATTATCGTTAAAGCTGTTACTAATAGTTCATATTAGCGAAAAATTAGACAGATATTCTTCTATCAATGGTAACTTTATAAAGTTAAAGCCTGCCCAACTTCACATGATGAATAAAGAACTTCCGTGCCGTGTATGAGATTCAATCTCCTCACACCCGAAGGCTTCATCTAGTTCCGCCATCTCGACATTTTCGCAAACGAACCCAATTTTTCGCCTTGCTGTCATTTTGGGAGCTGCAAGACGACACTCCGCAGAATTCTTTTCATTTCCGCGGAAAATTTTCCGCAGCTTCGAGACGAGTCATTTTATTTGGAATTCTCCCAACTCCTTTTCGAATTTTTAAAAATAAAAAAAAAATACCGAGATGAAAGAACGTTCGTTGCAGTTTAGCGCATTTGGTAGAATGACTAAATATTGCGAAATTTCGAGAAAAACTGTTTCAGTTACGCTTGGGGCCGAAGGTCTTGTATTTTAGCTAATTTTTAGCCTCTCAAAGTTTTTCAGCCTGAAAAATAATAAAAGTCTACCTTCTTTGAATATTTGTTGAAATAACGCGGTCAATTTTCTGAAGTTTGTTTTAAAAAATTTCTGCTTATGGAGTTGCGATGTTTAAGGTAAATTTCCGAATAATAGCAATTTTTGGGGGGCCGATGGCAGACGCGAAATATTTTTTCCTTCATCAAAGCCCTCATGAATATTATACAAAATGTTCATTACACATGTGCGCAGTATACACCGTAGTATCTTTAAATCTCAGTGTGATTGATATCCACAATTATAAACTTTTTAATACCAAGTATTTTGTTCATTTTCTTTAATAACTGTCTGAATTACATATCTTTTCGCTAGTTTATTATGCTTTTTTATCGACCACTTTTGCTAAGCAATGCGTATTCATTAGTGGAACCGATCGAAATGTGACGCATGCAAGTTATTTAACAATATCGAGGTAATTATATTAGTTATTTATTAATAAATAGTACCATGAATATATCTGGGACCTGAGAGCTAAATATATTAATTCCATATTAGACTTAATAAATGAAATGATAATCGTACCGGCTTATCAATTATCTAAACGGTAAAAGTTTACAATCAGTGACTAGCATAAATGGGCCAAAAATTCTTTTTTGACATTTCCCTCCAGTGGTGAAGCGACTTTTTTCTATATACATATGAGCGTAAGTCGAAAGTCAGGAAAACATACCGATGCCTCAGGTGACGACTGTGGTAAATAAACGATATTTTCATTCATTAAATTTGTTTAAAGGCATGAACTAATATCATTGCTGGGAAGCCGCTGAACTGGGCGTCAACTTTATTCCCGCAACATAAATATTTTGACGTTTATATTAATATTGACTTATATGTTTTGGAGGCACAAATTGGTGAAAGTTGTTTACGTCGAGCATTCGTCACCAACACTGATAGACTCAGAGATCTGCGCAAACAACTTCGTCATGTAGCTCACAACATTGAAAATTTACTGCTTCCGACAGTTGCAAACCTTTACATTTTGCACAGATGGTGCCAAGCAAGTCGTCCCGTACCACTGCAAGCTGACTTTGTAGGATATTGTAGCATTATGACCTGCAACAGTCTTAATTTTTTTCTATTAATCCAGCCAAGAATTAATCTGTATTCAGTGCCGATTTTATCACGTAAATTTGCTCCTATATTCAGTTCATCACTTGCTCTGTATTGCATTGTTGTACTACCACAAAGTATATATGGTAGTATTAAAATTATAATAACTCCATTATGTACTTTAATTGCATTCTCATGATTGAACTAACTCCTGTTATGCAAACACAAATTTCGCCCCAAATATAATTCTACATTTGCCATGAACAATATTAACCTTGCAAACAATTTGAATTTGTTCCAGTTTATATACTTAAGGCATGAAATTTATTTAGTGTCAATAAATTTCAAGTCCCATTTAATTCTCGAACAGTCAGATTTGTGAAAGTTATATCACAGACTAAAACTGTGATACGTATCTGTGTAATCACAGACTAAAACTGTGATACGTATCTGTGTAAAATAAATTATACTGTAGAATTACGTCCGACTGAATGTTAAATTTCCCATTGTCAGGAAACTTCTTGGTTATGAAATAAATTGGAGTTTGCAGTTTTCCTCATATCGTCGAGATAAAGGTTTTAACGAGCTAGCTCAGGCCGCGTGCTAATGGTGAATCAACAATCTAGATTCTCAGGACCTTGGCCTAGATGATGGCCCTGAACTGCGCTCAGTCGTACCTCAGGACTCAAGGAAAGCTTGCCTGAACTAAATCTTGCGTCTCGGCAAAAGGAGGAATGCAATTAAATTAAATTAACAAAATTATTGATTTAGCAGCCATGAACTTACAATTTAACATAAATGCAACGCACAAATAAATAGAGGTATTTGCTTATAGATATACAACGACTCACCAAGTATGAACTCGCCTACACAAGTGGGGTCTAGGTTGCAACCTCATTAACTCACCTCATCATTTCGAAACATGAGTTCACGTTTGGAAAAATGACTAATAATTAAAGAAGCTCAATTTATGAGCCAATACCTCATTAATAAAAGATATTAATACCACCTTTTATAGTAATGAAAGAAAATAATTGAATGTAATAACACACATATGATACACGAGGCGGGATGGTTTCCCGGTTATAAATAATTTAATTTCTGTTGAAAAATTAGATTATCAAAGTGCAGGTATTATTGTATTTTATAGCTAACTTCATTTTATGACGGAAACCCGAGGAAGAGCTACGGCTCTAGACTGTACAGCTCGAAATTTTTTTCTGTAACACTTCTGTGTTCTGTTTTTTTTCTGTGTAGAATTTCGTAGCACGCTGCGCCCCAAGTCTTATTAGTTTAAGGAAGGAATTTTTTAAAGACTCATGAAACTATTTTTGAAGTGAATTCTCGGCCAAGAGTGTGACATTTTTTAACCTCTAAGCAGTGAATTCCTTTTTAGAACAATATTAAGAGCAATGCCGGTATTCCCTACATACGTATTATGAAATTTTTGGCTGAAAAAGTGTGAGAACCTAAAATTGTACTAACAAGTTTAAAATCTCTTGAGGAGTCTTTGTAAAAAATCATTTAATTGCTTAGAATTACTTTCTCGATTCCAAATTATTTTTTCAATGCCCATTTACCTTAAAAAATAGAATTTGGCTTTTTTAAGGTTCGAGCTCAGAAAAGTTGGGTTCTGAAAACTCAATTTTGAATGAAGGCAATTCCACTTAATTTTTCATTGATCTTTGAACGTAGCCGGTTTTTTGCAGAAGAATCATTGCTTCTGTCCTTGAATCTAAACTTCCTAAAGCTGTCTGTATTATGACCGAAAACAAACGTTGCTCAGCGTGATCCAAATCGAAATTTACCTATTTGAGAGCATGACGCTTACGCTTAATGAAAATGACATTTCCGTGTTTAAACACATTGGTTGTAAAATACTTTCATTCTTGTTGTGCGTTTCTAAATCTATTCAACCATTTTTATTTACTTTGTCGCAGATTGTACGTTATTGGGATTTGTTGAATGTTAGAGGAATTCCTTGTCATTTATGTCATCGATTGAAGTTTGCCTAATTTGTGTCTATTTAAAATAAATAAACATTTGCGTCCATTTAAATAAGATTTTACAACCATCAAAAATATAGAAAAGCTTATACCTGGTCTTTTAAGCTTGTATAACAGTGGTCGTAGTCGTGTCAGGTCCGGATTTAAAAAAAAATATAACTCAGTACTCACTGCAGTGAGTGACAGAGAGCGCATTATCTCGTCGGCGAAAACTTAAGGTCACGGACGGACGGACAGACGGACGGACAGACAGACAGACAGACGGACAGACGGACATGGCGAGCACCATAGTGCATTTTTTCCATATATGAGAAATGCGCTAAAAAGGCTCTGAAAGTGTCAGATTTGCAGCGAAACGGCTCAGCGCCATCAGAGAATTAGTTTGTCTTTGAGTTCTAGAGGAACATAAAATACCGCGTCGTTTGCACTCCAGTTAGAGCTCAGAGAGAATTTGTTCACCTCGGGATGCAAAGAATGCAGTGTCTTTTCTTTTATGGTGAAGACTTTTTGAAAATAACTCTGGCGGAAAACGAAAGTGAGAAGTAAATTTGAAAGTCTCGTTCGCTCAGAAGTTGAATGAAGTTTGCGAATGATTTTAATACTTATTTCCAGAACTTGTTTTCCTTATGTTGTTCATAAACAAAGTTTGGTTTATTATAGCGTAAAGTTTATAACTAAATAACTCCAATATATTGCAAACACGTTCCAACAAAATAAGGTCAGCTTGTTTAACATAAGGTATGAAAAACTATCCGAAAAATATCAGCTTGTTTAACTTAAATAAGGTCAGCTTGTTTAATCTAAACAGGAGTAACTCGGCTATTTATTTTAGCACCTCGTAAACGTGTAATTTCATGGCCCAAAAGCTCCTCCATGAAAACTGAAAGAAACTTTAGGTCTTTATGTTCTACTTTAAATAAATCATCATTATACGTAAATGACAAGAAATACTTATGAAGCAAAACTTAGTTCAAATTGATATTGTTGCAGAATAAATTTATTTAAAATTCTTGCAAATAATTAGGTAACTTGCGTTTAAATTCAATTCTGTACGGAATATTATTCGAGACATTTTCATCGTTCATTTTAGTTATTCGAAGCACAGAAAATGCATGAAAATATTTCCGTTACTCAGGCTTGCAGCCTCTTTATTTAATCTCTTAAGGGACTAAACTTTTTCCCAGCAGGGCAAATTTAGCATTAACTGTGTGGTATACATTTATATTCAACGAATTAATAGTAGTAGTTCCATAGTAGGTAATCAGTTTAACATTCAATAATTTTGAAAGGTTGGTGAAGGTTGCTGATTCATTTCAACCAATATATTTTCCTCAAGTTAATCAAACATCAATGCTGGAATTTGTAGCTAAGAGGTTGTTTTGCTTAAAATTTCGACTCGAATTTCAGTGAATGTGAAAGTTTGGTAAAGAAATCCAATTAATAATTGTGAACTTAAACATTGAAGTGGTAATTAAGTGAACATGGAATGTGAATATTCAAATAAAACTGTACCTTGGAATTGAGCTACTGATTAACTCATAGCATTCAGAAAAACTTTTGCGAAAATTATAAACTTAATTAACAAGCATGCATCACAAAAACAAAACAATAATCAAAATAGAAAAATTACGTTTTTCGGTGCCTATGGCAAAAAAAAATTCCCAGACATGAATTAAAAAGCGTTTACAAGTTGCGCAAATTCGTTTAAGCAAAATCGTAATTTAATTCTGCGTCAATGTAGTATTTGCACGAAACCGTCATTCAGTCGAAAAAATAGAAACTGAAAAATATGAGCTATCATTATTCTGAATCATTATTAATCAGTGACCGTTTGTAGCATGCGTGTTTCTAAAGGCTGTGGTCAGGCTTTAACCTCACTACTGACAGCTCATATGCTCATTTGTATGCTTCAAAGGCAAGTAAATCGTATTATGAACCTCCTGCTCTGCAATATGAGCTTATGGCCTGCCAAGCTCCGACCAGCTTCGATAAAAATTTCATGTAAAAACCGACATCGCGGCTGTAAATAAACTGATGAGTTATACAAACGGCTGACAGGTGCTGTTACTATATTAGTTAAAAAAAAAAATTTCGGATAAATTTTGCGAAAATGTCAAAATTACGAAGGTGCTTTTAGCTTCAGGGCCAATTAGCATTAATTCGATGGCTACCGACTTGCAGGCCAGGGGCCATACTTGCAAAACTCGCTAAGTGAACGTAAGTACTTACGCTCTTTTTTCTTGTCTATGATTGGTGGATTTTGCTCGAAAGGCCGTCAATGATTGGCTGATGAACTTACGATCTCTTAACTTTTTCTTGAAAGTATAGGCCCTGGCTTCAATAAATCGAAACTGTGATTTTGGAACGAAATTGTCCCATTGAAATGAAATCGTTGGAAACGCAATAAAAAAAGCCTGGCAGTCAGTTGGTGGCCATTCATTGTCTTTTGACATCGCACTCTTAAGTTGCAGCCATGTTGTATTCCTTCCAAACAGGCCGAAAATTCATTGAAAGCAAAATATAGAACAAAGACCGATACCTTCCTACAGGCCAAAACCTCCAATAAACCATCGAAGATTTCCAATTACTGATTCGTCTCTTGAGAGTCGAGGCTTGCCGAGACCTGGGCCAATACTTTAAAAAAAAAAGTTAAGAGATCGTAAGTTCAGCAGCCAATCATTGACGACCTTTCAAGCAAAATCCACCAATCATAGACAAGAAAAAGAGCGTAAGTACTTACGTTCACTTAGCGAGTTTTGAAAATATGGCCCCTGCATGCGAGACGCCCAGGTGCGTCGCGAATAGCTGCAACTTCTCGCATGCAGATGAAAATTTATGGTCAATGAGAATTATTTTTGGTGTTTTTGAGTGACGGGAGTCCGATGACTTTCTTGAAATTCAGGCCGCTTATCCATAAGGACCACGTCACATTAGAACATCGAAAAGACGGTTGGGTGGTAGCATCGCTTCCGAACATTTGATATTCATGGTTATTGCTTCTCATGTTACCGGAATCTTTGATACCTGAATTTTTAATTCAATATAAAAAATGGGAATCTTTGATGCCTACACAGGATTCAAAATCATGATAACACATCATTTGAAATATCCACATTAATTGAATGTTTCATTAATGTAAATATATTCATGGATGTTAGCGTATCAACATTCCCACATGATATGCATTTTGTTCCTATTCCTGTGCTGCGAATACTAGTTATTTTCGATAAGAAACTTTAAATTGGCTAGACGTTTTCTTTTCGAACTGAAATTGCTTGTTTACGAGCGCTGTTTTGTAATAGATTTATGCATATAAGAGTTCGAGTCCTGAACTGGAAGTTCGAAGGATATTATTGAAGGAGATATCCTTTTTTTGATAAATCTCCTTCAATAATATCTTTTTTTTTTAGTTTTGATAGCAATTTTTGTTGCCAAATTGCTCATCTGCAAATCATCTGCATTTTACTGCTACGCAGGAGCCATTAACATGGCCAGCAATCGTAATATAGTAGTTCATGTAGGATGCGCACAGTGAATGTACTATCTTGAATTGTTGCTACCTTCATCAACTCTTTAACACATTAAGTGCGTCATGACTTATCACGGATGCCAGATGGCCTAAAAACGGCCAAGTCAGCAGACAAAAAAGCCTATTATTCAATATTTACTTGTAAATTTGTAGGCACCGGCGCAAAATCTAAATTTCCTTCTTTGTCGTCCTTTTTAAAATTAAATAAGGAAATGCGCCATCATTAATTTTTCTGGCCAATTCAATTAAAAAAAAACTAAATAGCGAAATTTGTCCAGAAAAAAAGAACATGCAATTCGATTATATTTAACTCGAATCACTTTACGGAATTAAAAAGATATAAACCATGGATGATTTATATTGAATCGACTTCATACTTGGTCATGCCGCACTTAACGTGTCAACTTGTCAGAGAAGAAGACTTAAGAGAGAGAAGACTTAAGAGAAGACTTAGAGAAGTCAGAAGACTTTATGTCAGAGAAGAAGACTTAATTTAAGAATATTGAGGTCCGTACTCTGTCCGCTGCACTTCTTGCTCCTGCGCAACGTGAGCCTCTCGAAAGCGCAGCTCTTTATTATTCAAAACTTGACGCGCTTTATGAGTTTAGGACGAGCCTGACTTGCCGCCCTCAAAATTCATATATGAAGGCCTAAATAAAAAGAGAAAACTTTCAACGAATTATCGTTACTATGATTCCGTAGGAGATAATTTTCCGATTGCTTATCGTGTGCAGCTAACGAACTTTAAGTTGAATAGTGAAGGTGATTTTCATCATAAAAGATTATTCTATTTTCACAAACTCGAACGCAAGAGGTAATAAAAAGATTACGTGGTGTATTTGGTGATTCTATATCATCTAATATGCAAATTATCGTACTCTAATTGACGATGTTTAATGCCGTTAATCATGTTTACTGATATTAATATAATAGTGTAATAAACTGACATTACTTAGAAGAAATTACATTCGATTTAAGAGTGGCCGATGTTTGGCCGTCGTTGATATGACATGGTTCAAAATTTAATATTAAGTATCAGTGATTAGCTTGTGGAAGCCTATCCTCATTTGTTTACTAGCAAACCTCAATTATTGGCTTTTGAGTCCACTTGGACACGCCTCAGACATCGAGTTGACAGTATACGTGTCACGTGGACAAGAGTTTTCTGTGGGCGGATGCATGGTTGAATTGATACATACAAATACAGTATTAATTCGACCATGGCAGATGCACCATGTCTATGAAAGGGATGGTCACTTCAATACAACCCTTAGTAGACAGCTGAACGAGCGTCGTAATGCAGTACTCACTTTGAAGAGTACTTCATGAGGACATGTAGTTCTCGTGTACCTGTACCTCAGCACCATGACTATGAAGGAGATGGTCATTTTAATAGTTTAATATAACCCTTAGTAGACAGCTGGACGAGCGTCGTAATGCAGTACTCACTTTGAAGAGTATACCTACTACATGAGGACATGTAGTTCTCATGTACCTGTACCTCAGCACGATGTCTATGTAAGAGATGGTCACTTTAATATAACCCCTAGGAGACAGCTGGACGAGTATCGTAATACAGTACTCACTTTGGTGAGTACTATATGAGTACATGTAGTTCTCGCGTACCTGTACCTCGGTAATGTCTATGTTACCTTAAAACCCCTCCCTCCGTTTTCCGATAAGTCTAATACAGAAGTATTCTTTCCTTATCCCAAACATTAGTCGCCGGATTATTATCCTCAGTTTGATCATGTAAGAGAGATATCAATACTAGTCAGAAAATAGTCTCCATGGACAGCCATCGTTCAGTCCAGCAATTTTGGACTGGCCGGTGAATGGCCAGCCTTTGTCATGGCCTAAAATGACCCGAATGTTTTAAATGAGATTCCCCGATTAGGTTTCAGTAAGGATTCCTCGTGATTATTTTGGGCTGGCAGTTGGGAGGATTCGTGTTCATCTCGGGCAGATCGATAAAAGCTTATCTGCTTTGTGAATGAACGTATATAGCAGATCGAGTAAAAAATTTTCATGAACTATCAAAAACATATATTTCATTTTCTAACAAAGTTCAGCTATCCTTTTATTTTCGAACGTTGGATGCCGAGATAGAGAGCGGTAGGCACTTCTTATGACATCTCAATGTTGTAATTAAAACAAATTTTTAATTAAGAATCTGATGGAAAACTATAAAAAGAAAATAGAGGGAAATCTTGATGATCATACAAAAATTAATGAAATTTTTTTAAATATTTTGCAATTTTAAGATGATACGTACGCCTTTGCAATTATTAACTTATTTACCCCCTTTCGATTCTCACATTCAAAGATAGTTACATTTTGTATTACATTTTCTTGAATGACGTTCAAATTATTAGTACAGACACACATGAAAAAGTCAAAATCCAAATTATTATCTAATAATTTCATTAGGCATTACTCTTATATAATTCCTATCTAACTTCGTTCATAAATGAATTTACGGAAGTCGGCCGTTAAAAAAAATACCGGAGTTTTGAGTTTTATTCCAATATATTATAGTTATATATTACATGAGGAAACAAGTTTATCGCTGTGGGTTGTACAATAAATGAAATCAATAGGCGATGAGCTTTTAAACAAAATTTCTTTTGGCATCAATGACGATCAACTGTCTGTATTGTCGGCCAAAATTTGTGTTTTGAATATAGCCATCGAGAGGCGACAGCTTCACTAAAAATATGGCGCTGACAGCGCTGTGCGTCTCGTGGAATTTGTACATTTCTCTCTTTTGAGCAAATGTCAACTGGAAAAGGTCAGCGTGGGGTCAATTGCCCGTACGGGAAATGTTATCGAGGAGCGAAAACTTGAATAAACGAGATTTGCAAGCGAGCAGCGAGCGAGCTGTCTTTCGTATAAGCAAAATATTTGGTAGGAGTTTTCACCGCGGCAAAACTGTTTCGGTCATAAGAGAATATATCAAAGTATTGTTCCTTATCCTTATACTGCAAAACTGCATCAAACTTGTGCGAGAGATCTAGTCAGTTTTTGTAACTACATTTCGGTATTTCGGCAAATTATTATTGAGATGGTATATCAAAATTATTGAGAGGTAGTAGGGATTGTATCTTTTCGCGGCTCGGTTGACTGACACCAACATTGTAATTAACTGCCCGGTACGAAAATATGAAATTACTTAAAGTCGGCACAGGAAAGCTTTCACAAAAAATGTTAGTAAAAATTTAACTGTTTAATTCATCAAAATTGTTGGTAGAAAAAATCAATAATAATAAAATAACAGGGTATTGCTAAATGATACTTATTTAAAGTATTATATCAGATTGAAAATATAGCGTGCAAAAATACATCAGAAATCTTTTGAATTTTGTCATTCAATAATATGAGTTTTAATAATGTATATTTTTTGTTTCTAAACTCACACTAAATAAGCGAGGAAAGACTTAAAATTATTAAATTCTGAAAATTCATCTGCAAAAATTTCTTAGTTTTCAGATTAATTTTTTGGCAGCATCGAATAAATACTAAACGAAGACCGTTTGCAGGAGATTTTTATACGGTCTGCTACAGACACGAGCTTACCAGCCATTGAATAGACTAGTAACTATTTATATCTGTCAATTCTCTAACGCTGGAAATACTCACGATAGCTTATCACAACCAAAACTTTAACCGTCCAAACCCGATAATATTTTTTTGCGAATCCGACGACTCTTGACCGCTTCTAAGATGTCGAGTCGCCTGCTGCTTCTATTTCCAGCAGGCGGCGGTCAGTCCAGATTTCGAACGTCCTCCTTTCAAGAATTTCGAGGCTTCATGTTTTTTGCTATATTTTCTTGAGTTTATTTTTATACGAGATGGGGAGAAAGTTTCCTGTTGATTCTTCGACTAGAAATTCACTGAACATCGACTCTGACTTCAGACGAATTCATTTCGGCAGGCCAAGAAACTTTGAGATTTAATAGCTGACTCGCATTTGTCGTTCGCCTAGAAATAGAATTTCGAAGTTGCAGAAAAATTAATCTCAAGAACTGAATGATTATTTTGCAACCAATTAATTATTACTGGTTAAGAATTTAATTTTAGAATTTTTTATCCTTTTTTAACGTTTTTCCTTTTTTAACCCAGAGAGTGGTAGGACCATATGCATAAAAATTTCAATTTTCATACATTAGAATATTGTTTGGCGGTATTTTTTTCAAATTATTACATAGAAATTCAACTCTTACAATCATGAAATTTATATTGAATGGAGAAGAGGAATAATTATAGTAAATTCAATATAAAAATAATGTACTCAGGAAGAGAATCACAAAAAATGTCCATGGCTTATTTCTTTTTAGCGCATTTTCTCATTTATGGAAAAATGCCCTATTGTGCTCGTCATGTCCGTCCGTCTGTCCGTGACTTCACGTTTTCGTCGACGAGAAAATGCGCTCTCTGTCACTCACTGCAGTGAGTGCACAGTTATATTTTTGCAGTGTTTTACGCTGATGGAATACTATTACTACAATAATTTATTCTTACTGACTCCGATGTTTGGAACTGTTAACCCAACTTCTAAACTTGCCAAATCGAAGCTCTCTTTAGATATTGCGATATATTCCGTACCTCAAATCCAAAGCCATGAAGCAACTCACCGTATCTGCGTTACCATTTACACGATAACAACTCAAGATCGGATTTTCAATGGCAACTCAGACACCGATGTCTGGCCACCAATAAACCGGCCAAGGATCTCAATAGAGCTGCAGGGCCCATACTTTCAAAAAAAGTTAAGAGATCGTAAGTTCATCAGCCAATCATTGACGGCCTTTCAAGCAAAATCCACCAATCATAGACAAGAAAATAAAGCGTAAGTACTTACGTTCACTATACTTTCAAAAAAAGTTAAGAGATCGTAAGTTCATCAGCCAATCATTGACGGCCTTTCAAGCAAAATCCACCAATCATAGACAAGAAAATAGAGCGCAAGTACTCACGTCCACTGAGCCAGTTTTGGAAGTATGGCCCCTGTACTGAGCCAGTTTTGGAAGTATGGCCCCAGGAAACTACGCTGTTCCTGGTGCAGGTATCGCTGAGCTCGCTTGATTTATTACCGTGTTTCTACAGACGGCTTCAAATTTCCTTGGGGAAGGCTCGAAGATTCGATGCAGAAGCTTTAATTTCGTTTTTCTTGATTATTTTGCAACTAAATCATTCATCATCACGCACAGTATTTTTTTTCTTTATTCATCACTTTACGGAATAAAATAGATATAAACCATATATGACTTTTTAGTGATTCTTTTCCCTAAATACATTATTTTTATATTGAATTGACTATAATTAATCCTCTGCACCTGATATTCAAAGCACTTCGCGTGTTGACTGGATGTGCTGGTTGGAAATTTCAACCCTATTCTTTAAACATCTTTGTTGCTCTGTAAGTCATCGTCAGGTGAGAAGCTCTGATTATCTCACTCTTGGATCGGAAGGATTCATTGTGATGGAAAAATTTCGTTAATCTCATAGCATGTCTGTCATGAGTCTTGCTGCTTGCTTTGACATTTAATTGTTTGTGACCAGAGAATCAAATCGGCTAAAAGCTATTGAATAAATGTCATGTTAGCTGAAGGTCCAGAGTTTATGGGTATACTAGCGTCCAAAACTCTCATTAGTCATGAAAATGCACAAAAAGACAAATATATAAAAATAAAAGTAAAATTAACAGTTTCAACAGCTTAACACATTAACAGATTTTTTTACCTTAATGAGTCTCTGTTCATCAATTATTGGACATAAGTAAACGATTTTTTTTCTATTTCATTGTCTTTCCCAAAATGCTAATTGCTTCATGAAAGGTTTAATATTGTTTGAACGGGAGGCTGCAATCCCTTGAACCGATGCGTTCGTCATTTTCGTCACGCGTGTGCCTTCTCATATTCAACTTATTATATCTCATATTCATCTTATATTCATCGTTTCAGACACAAAATATCCCAAAATATTGCTTTTTGTTACCTTTTAACTTCTTAAATGGGTGAACATCGAGTTATAATTAATTTTGATTTATTAATGCTTAATTTTCTAATAAATGGAGTTCTGGGGCCAACACTTTGATTTCGTTTTAACTCATGAAAATCATATGCTCGCTATTGTCGGGCGCTGCCATTCAATGGCGTTATTCGCGTACGTTGCATGTGCCAGAATATTGTCAGCCTGGGCACGCAATGCAATATTTTTTCAATGCCCCGCTCATTTCTGGACCTTGACTGTCTTGCAGGAATAGTATCGATGGAATTTTGTTATATATAGCTGTACTGTTTGTTATATATAGCTGTTATATATAGCTGCATCTGAATACCTGTGCGATATCTTGAATTTGTGTTTTTCATCCAAGCCTTCTCGTTTTAGCTTCTTGTACGCCCTTGAAATTCATCTTACTCCTCGAAACCAAGCTCACAAATGGAAATTTTTCAGCACAGTCAAGTTTCTTAATATATCTTGAACAAAGTTTGGGGCATTTGCCCGCCATTTCAGCTTGCTAACTCTTAATTGAGACCTTGACCTCAGAGAGATAGCAACTTACCTCGCCACATCTGTTACGCAACTTCCATTAGGAAGCCATTACTGTGAAGCTGGAAGCCTATATGCTTTAACCCAAGGCAGGCTCTTATTACGATGTCTTGGGAGAGCCTCAGCTCTCAGCCTTAGGCATTCACTTACGTTGGGACGATAACCTTATTAACGGCTGGTGGTCATGTTTTGAACAGCTCTCTTGACTTATCTCTCCAAAATCCTCATTCCGTGTACTTCTACGCGCTATAATTCAGAATAACACGTAATCTGGAATTTGTTCTCATTTTGGATTGTATTCATGTGACTGTAACCGCTGCCTTCCACACGAGAATGTTAACGTACGTGTAATAGTTTCACCCATCAATCATATCGCATTAGAAGAAATTACTTACATTCAATAAACCCTGATTGATCATGAGCGACCTATATTGCCAAGCTGAATTGAGGTTCGTCATCCCATCTTCTCCCAACTCCGTTCGCTGCTTTCTAAACAAATTATCGATTTCCCATTTAGCGGCTAATATCCCGCGACGAGACAATAACCTTTTCTGATTGCCTCATACCTAGCCTCTCAGATACATGCAGGCTTTCTTTTCCAGGAAGTTAATGCTATTATCACAGACAACGTTAATTCTACAGTTTATTAGTTGAGAAAAATTTTCCCGTTATATTCTATGAACATACAGATTTCTATTTCCAAGTTCAAGTTGAATTGTTTGTTGAAATTTGTCGCGTGTTCGTTATGCAACTGAATCCAGAAGAAACATTAACAGTCCCGTATCTTTTTCTTCAATATTATATCTGATTAAATCTAGTTTCATTCATAATTTAAATATTTCAGATAGATTTAACAATGTTTCTAAAACTAGAAATTTGCATGCTCTAATTATATGTAAATAAAATTTTCTGTGTTTTTATTCTTAAGTATGTTTTTTTCAATTTTAAATCTTGTTCTTTTTATCTTTCAGATACAGTCTCCGTATTCGCAGTTCCGGTGGATCTTGTTATGAAAGTAAAGTAACCAACTTTCAAACTGAACAATAATATATAATTATATTAATGCTATTGGTAATCTTGAAGGTATATATGAAAGACACTGTAAACTTCCTTATTGCGTTAAAAAGGCCGTGTTCAACATAAATTTTTGTTCATTAAAGTCATGCCTGCTTGGAGCTAAGTCCCTGCAAACTCCAAATCCCAACAATTGTTCGGAAGCCACCATTGCGCAGTAAATTGGAAGTCCCACACAACGTCAGGGATGCTTGCCGACACCGAGAGATCAAACGACCATTGCGCCGATATCGAGACAGATGGTCGGGCTCACAGAGACGACGCTTCTTCGGGCCCTGAATTTGGCCCTGGCTGCCGCCCTGTGCAGCCTGTTAAGATTACGAGTTCTTCATATGTTATGCGTTGCCATTCTTGTCATAAATCTAATGTGGGATTTTGTGAGAAAACAAGTCAGTGTTTTAATAATAAACAGCAATGTTCTCTCGGTGGCAGTGACAGAAAATTTCCAAATGAAAACTACCGAACTTATAACCGTGAAACTGGTAACACTTCTTTGCATGAAACTCACAAGCATAGAAGTCGTAAAGAAATGAATGAAGGAACATATGTCGCCGCAAGAAGCAAATATCATTTTAATTTCTCAGAAAACAAATTCTCTTCGTCTCCTGTTGTTAATGACAGTAATGATAAAATATTTGCCCATAACACGCGGAAAAACTTCAATGTAAATGATCAATGTACTACCGATACCATACAAAAATATTCAGGCTGGAATTTTTTGGCTTCTGCTACCGGAGTAGCTATCAATCTTGGTTCATTCCTGAATCCCTGTTATTTGGTTCCGTCGGCCGTTCATCCGTCTTCAAAATCTCGGATGTCTTCATTGCAACTCTGGCTCGTCCTGACTCTGCTCATGTCTAACTTGGCTGCATCCGCTCTTGGCTCGACGCCTACACGACCGGTGAGATAAAATTCATTATTTTAATCTCCTTCGAATTGTTTTTAAATATACCTTCAAGTTACATAATTTACATCAAAAATTGCAAGTAAGTTGTTATTGATAACATACCTTCAGGTTACATAATTTGAGTGAAAAATTGCAAGTAAGTTGTTATTGATAACATACCTTCAAGTTACATAATTTACATGAAAAAATGCATGTAAGTTGTCATTGATAACATACCATCATGTTACATAATTTACGTGAAAAATTGCAAGTAAGTTTTCATTGATATATTTCATATCAGTAGACACCCACTTTGAATTACAAAAGTATCTAAATAGACGCTTCGATTAATATTCCCGCTACATCTTTCTGAGAAAATACCCTCGGTAAAAAACATATCAAAGTTACTATGTAATAATCTTAACGAGAACAACAATGATTTCCCATTTTCCTACAGATGAAAGTTTTAACAAATTGATTTTTCCCAACAGAGTTAAATAGAAAAAATATGAGATTTTACTTAAAATTTAAACATATTTCTTCCAAAAATTTGAAACATGGTCGAGATACCATACACTAACTCGATAAAAATGATTCATTCAAGTTGATAGATGAACAAATTGAATGACGAATAAAATTTAGCGAAAATTACACTTTAAAAAAAAACAAGTATGTTAAAAAATATAACTCAGTACCCACTGCAGTGAGTGACAGGGAGCGCATTTTCTCGTCGACGAAAACGTAAAGTCACGGACGGACAGCCAGACAGATGGACAGACGAACGGACGGTCATGGCGAGCACAATAGTGCATTTTTTCCATTAATGAGAAAATGCGCTATTAACAAGTAACGAAAATGTGTTTTGAGCAAATGAATTTCTATGATGTTACAGAAAACATCACCTGTGAGCTCGCAAGAGCCTGACCTGCTTGAAGCCCTGCGGTTGGTAGACGACATCACACGCGGGACCGACATGAGATAGACGGACAGACGAACGGACGGACATGGCGAGCACAATAGTGCATTTTTTCCATTAATGAGAAAATACAAGTAACGTGATGTGTTTTGAGTAGATGAATTTCTATTATGTTACAGAAAACATCAACTGTGAGCTCGCAAGAGCCTGACCTGCTTGAAGCCATGCGGTTGGTAGACGACATAGCACGAGGGACCGACATGAGGGGCCGGTGCGCGCGGTCTCAACAGCACCTCATGGCACGGGTCAACCTGCATGACGTCATCACCACTCCTAGGTTTACCGAGCTGCAGAAGAAGGCTGAGCTAATGGCGCAGATCTTGTTGGGCACCGGCATTAAAGACGCTTGTGAGTGTCTTGTATTTGAATGATTATAAATTAATAATAATAGATGATTTTATGATAATGGCACAGATCTTGTTGGGCACCGGCATTAAAGACTCTCGTGAGTGTCTTGTATTTGAATGATGATAAATTGATAATAATAGATGATTTTATGATAACTTTGTCGTCATTACTGGCAATGTTTCCTTTTTTGTTGGAATGTTCAGCTTTTGTCACAAATGTTATTCTGAAGGCGGGCAGTAGAGAATCCATGAGATATGCTTGGTCATCATTTTTACTTTAGTAACTAAGCTACATAATAGAAGCTAAATAGCTTCGGCACAAGAAACAAAGATTTAGAATAGATAGTTTGTCTACATTTATTATCATCTTTACATCATTTCGATCGCATTTATTACAACGAATTTTTTCGAAATTGTGACACGTTTTACTGGCTGTCTCATATTTATACTAGGCAACAACTCATTCTCAATTCAATCTCCCCGAACCGTACAGCATTTATTTCTCATTAAAAGATGGATGTGTTCACCTCGCTGAAAACTCTCTGAACATCATCATTATAAAATGCTTATCATTTGCTCGCACGATATATCGCCAACATCTTCTTCTCCAGCACCGTTTGGATTTTGATGCTGGAAGTTAATAACTTTTTTTGCAGCTTCCGATTTTGTTAGATCGGTTCTATTATCGTTGACATAAAAATCATTATGAAATTTCTCCGTTTGTAATGAAGGTAAATTTTAATATTATTTTATAACTTATTTATTTGACTTCCTATTTATAAACAGGAGGGAAAATGGTCGCTTCATGCGTGAAGCTTTTGACATTATCGTGCGTATAGTGGCAGGTTCCAACAATCATTAAAATACTTTATTGCACATCAATCATCATTACAGACTTTCTGCATAAAATAGGATACGTAGCACATGTTCACGTGACACACAGGTAATTATCAGTCTTCGTTCAACAGCTACGCTCCACAACGCGTGACGATGTCTTCCTCTTCAAGTTCTCGTTCTTACTGCTCGTTCCTAATCCGCAATCTCTATTCTCGATTCCAACTTAGCATTTCACCTAAATATCTCGGTAAATAATTGCAAATTGAATCTTGCTAATTATGTTACCGAGAAACTTCAGCATATTTTTCTCGTGAAATATTATTCTTTGATCAATGAACATTTAGAACGCATGATCCGAGTTGAAATATTAAATGATTGAAAATCGCTTGGTTTGATGCCTCACTATTAATGGGAATTAATGCACAGAGAAATAGAAGTGAAAATAGAAAAGCATAGAAGTGAATAAGTTACTTTAAAAAAAAAAATACAATTGTTTTATTATGTCAGAATGGTTATTACTTTAAAAAACACGCCTGGTATGTATGCCATCTTATTTTACCCCCATCGCTTGTGTTATGAAAGCGGAGGTAAAAATCCTGCCAAAATACGTCTGGGTTAGCTAGCTCCCAAAGCGATATCATTTTAATTAAAGTTGAAGGTTTCTCTCGTTGCAGACCGGAGCTAAGGCGATTAAAGGCTTTTCAAACATAAGCTTTTCAACCAATTCTTTTGGGTTATAAAGAAGGTTTTTCTCGTAGCAGCATCTTACGTTTGATTTAATGTATAATATTATTATGTGAATTTAAGCAATGTTTCATATTTCTCTGTGCAGTATACTTTTTGTCGAGACTTTCACCTTATTTCGGCGCATTTTTTCAGTTTTACATCAGCGCAGGCATCTAGATAAATATTTCAAATTTCAGCTAGTAAAATCTTCTTTTCCGCGTCAAAACGTTTTCTGAAATTTGAAAATTTCACACTTTGCAGCCACAAATCTAAATTTGCTCAGGTTCATCCAGGAGGCTTCATTACACACACTCCAACGTGTATTTCTGCTTTAAATTTCACTTTAGCTTTTATAACATTCACATCACCCCTGGGACACCACGCGAACATTTTAAAGCAATACACGAAAATGATGAGCGCAGACAGATCGAAATCGAAAATGCGACTGCCGATGGCATCAGATAGTTTTTCATTCACTGTTATGGCTGGGTTCGCGCGAATCAAAAAGATAGCGATTACACCTTTGTGAAATATTTTCATTTTTCTCGTCGAGAGAAAGCGTCAAAATTGACGCCTGTAGGCTACTCGGTTATTATTGTTTCTTTTGTGAGTCCTGGTTTTTTATTTAAATAATGATAAATTAATATTACAAGAAGATTTTTTTATAATTATGTTGTCATCACTGGCAGTGTATTACGACCTTCGTTTAATTTTGTCCCTCAAAATTACGAGGAAAAACATTTTTACCTAAGATTTGAAATTTACAACGATTATTTTTCAAGGATTGAGTCTATGATTTGAATTTACGTAACAATGCGTGGGAGTGAATCTTCACGTATGAGCCATTCAAGATGCATCACTGGACGGTATTGTAAAGTCCGGCGAGACACAATTGAAGAATTATTATTTCAGTTCAATTTTTGACCATATCTTCTACGGCTCACTTTCAACTACACAAAAAAATAAAATAAACTTCTTCGTTTAGTGTTAGCCTTTTAATCGATTGCACTCTATCCATTCTCATGAATTTCTAATGCTTTATTAACGCCAGCTTATGAAACATTTTCCAACATTTTTATTGTATATTGTTCTTTTCCTCGACATCAATACTAGTGACATCAATAATAAATTCTTTGATAGTGAAATTCTCAACAGAATAAAATTGAATCAGTTGCAACATTGTTAGGTTAATTCCATGTGAACAATCGCTTTACAATATTATGAATGTATGAATTTAGTGACGTTGCGTATCATGATATTGTTGTCGATTGAATTTACGATCGCGGAATAACATTGTAATTGGCTAATAATCTTCCTTTTGAAAAAAAAACATTATTTGAAGAGAAATCTGCGGCTTTATATTCTTGCTTAGATTTTTATTCGAATTTCGCTCAAGATTTTTCGAAATTTCTATAGACCTTTTCTTGCTTGCCATCCATTTAATTATTGCGTCGTCCCCAATTAATATACGACTGTGGTGAATACCGGAAGCGATTGATCATCCCTACATGTAAATGGCACAAGTTATGGAACAATTTACCGATAATTCCATTTGAATGTCCTACAAATACCAATAAAGGTCATAACTTTGATCTAACCACAATCAATTTGGACGGCCTGAATGTCCTGACCTACATCGGATATATATCGCTCATCCGTCATCTGGGTGAACGACACCAGACTCGCTTCCGTAATAATTCAGTGCAGACATGTGCTTATAACGACGTTGCTTCCCAGTGAAAATTTACAGACGCGGCACACCAGACTCGCTTCCGTAATAATTCAGTGCAGACATGTGCTTATAACGACGTTGCTTCCCAGTGAAAATTTACAGACGCGGCAGCTTCTGACTTGGATTACCAGAAGCTGGGGCGACGCTAAATTTTGTTAGGGTTTTGACGTGCAGTTTAATTGCTTGCTCGGCGCACGTGGAATAGCCTGATGAGATTTCAGATCGACATGTTGTAGCTTCGCTATACTTTCGTCTTTCGTTGTCCAGTTTCACGCTAGTGACTGATGCAGATCAAACAGTGTAGATTTATTAGACGGCAGCCATTCTGGTTTTGGGACGAAGTCTTGATTTCATCAACCGGTATTTTAGAAGGAATCATATATGCTTCAGCGATCTCTACCTTGGATTCTGTTTTGTAATAGGTTTTTGCGTGGTACTTTCAGTTGCAAAGTAATTGTCTTTATTTGTAGGGGCATTCGGAACTCTTCTGAGGGTAGGTTATTAGCTTCTGTAATATAACCTGTAGCCGTCTATATTTATTAACTTTTATTGAGATTGCCCAGTTTTGTTTTTTATTTCTCACTACCCCGTTGGCATAGCATATATATTTTGGAAGCTCACAACAATGTTGGCGAATATTCTAGTCTCATTCCCATTTTAATTTCTAGCAAAATTGATTAGATAGACGTTGCATTAATCATTGGGATAATAAAGAAGATATTTCATACTGATATACATATAATTAAAGTAATGCATAGGTATAAATTTAATATCTTAAACAGAATTAAAATAAAGTCTTACGAATTAAAAAACGATGCCTTTTATGATAATTTCATAGATTTTAAATTAACCTAAATTGTCATTTTTACTTAATATAAGCTTGATGAGTCAGCTTTATTAGTATAATTAAGTTAAGTACTCGACTAATTATTCGTGGTGAAAAATAAACAGCGTTTACGTTCAAATCCGTTGTCGCATGCGTTGATCTGAGTTTACCGGGCAAATATATTATTCATTTGCACTCAGGAAGAACAGAGGAACATAGTTAAATGCAGCAGATATTTTGCCCGTAAATTATTTTGCACATGATCAGTTGTCCTTAAAGAACTACCATGAAAACGGCGCAAAACTTGATGCTTGAGTGCAATACATCTGAAGGCTGATTCGTCTTTTTGGATTTTATTATAGTACATTTTCAGTCATATTTTACAAATGAATTTGACGGGCAATTTGGCATATTTTGTTTCTTAAAACGTTCTGTCAATCGGCTCCCTGCACTTGAAGCTGTGATTCCGGACCTCTGCCAAAATTATTAATATGATGTCTGTCGTCTCATTTCTTACATCGCGACCTATCACGCCAATCCTTCCGACAATATTTTCATGTGTTACATCGCCCCAAACCATGCCTCTGCCAATCGCAAATCAAGATACTTAATAATTTTACACTACTTCATCCCCTACCATGATTGCGAAAAATAATTGGAGCATTCGAAAAAAATCTTGGACAGAAACCTACGTGTATGTATGTATATTGACGCTCTTTCTGTATGTTTAAGTACAGAAAAAATCTGCAAAACTGCAAAATATGCAGTTCTTCAACTCCAATTTACGTCTTCAATATACTTTACTTTGGGCAATGTTCGTAAAATTCGAATATATTTCATTTCCTATTACTATTTTAAGAAATTATAGATCCTGCGTATATCAATTCATGCATTCAAAGAAATAACAATTATCCATTCTAATTTTATCCGTAATACATAATATCAAGTAAATTATCATAAAAATTTTTGTTGTTAATAATTTCAATTATTAACGTTTTAAGCTGCGATGAAGTGGGCGCTGAACTTCCTGACATCAGAGGACGACCTGGTGCTGCAGACGAGGGTAGTGCTGCATGAGGGGCAGAAAATGTCAATATTGCCCTCGACGACCTACGGCATCTCAGCGATGCAGGTGCGTGCGTGAATAGCACGGGTCGTACTCGATTTTTTGTCGTTGATTATATAAGTAATGAAAATAGTCTCTTTGATAAATAGTAATTGAATAGTAAAAAGTAGCTAAATGAACTAAAAATAATTTAAATTAATTGCTGATTAGTATTCGAGGTTAAGGCAATTTCAACAATTGAATATAGTTCTTTTTCCTTTTATCTCATCATTTAATTATTTGAATTTCAAATCTGATGTGATAGAGTACATACGAGAAGACTAAGCTTGCTTGATGTAAAAGAAGAATTGATGCCTCACAGGTAGAATAAAAGATATCCGAAAGGCCAAGTTTAACGTATTTTGAATCTTTGTAACCTTTCACCAGTTAATTTTTTTCCATTTGAGTATATGCGTCTCATAATAGGAAGTTAATACGAGTAATTATTTTCATTCTTTATCGCAAAGCTTCACGCTGTTTCTGAACGGGAAAAAACGAAGATGGAGTAAACACGACAAAATGCACCTCCAAGTGACTTTAACACAACGTTTAAAAAAATTTAATCACTTCAAATTAAGCCCCCTACTTTATAATCCTGTTCAAATAGTGCGGTAATCACGCTGATTGCAAAAGTTAGTAGCGTTGTACTAAAAATACAAGAACCAACCGTATAGGCTCTTAGGTCAGGTCTTCTTCCTATGAGTGCCAAAGTAATTTTAATCAATCCTTACCAATCTTTCCTTTCCCTTGGGTAAGATTACGCAAGTTTTAATGTTTATTTCATATTTCATGGTTTCAGAATGTGTCGCTCGCTAACCAGCCTTGGTATTTCGATTACTTGCAAAGAAAAGAGTTTCCCGGTGACCGCTTCCAGAATCCCTTTGGCGCTCAAACTAGAGCAATCAGAGGTACACGTATGCAATACTATCCTCGTGGCAGCATGTCTTTGCTTGATAGACATTACACTAAAAGAGACAGCGGCTCTTCAGTAAATGCTAAATTAGCTGGTACTGCAAATGTACAATTCGATGCTGCTATCAACGCTCGGAGTTTCTCAAGTCGAGGAAATGACGACACCTCGGAGTCCACCAGACGCTCTGGAACTGATGACAAAACTTTGGACTTTGAGGGATCATATGCCCATGGTGACGACAAAAGTTTCAAGCGTAGCGTACGAGCAACTCTGCAAAACGTTGGTGCTCGTATGAAGCGAGGCCATTACAACGCAATGCGACATGGTGGAGAAGCTACGTTCGTGGGGCGCTGGACGTATCCGTACTACCAGTGCGAGACCACAAAATGGGTTTCTTCACTCGTGATTCCGTCTGCTCTTCTAAGCTCGCAATCCAATATTACGTAAGATTACAAACAAATTTCGTGACCGTGTTTCAATGGCTAATATTACTGAAACAGATGAAAGTTTTGCAATATCTGAAATGTTGTGTTACGATTCAGTTGTTACAAACTGTATTCCACTTTCTTCATAGCTAGCAATTTAAATAGGAATGATGAACTTTCTTTTGTCAATGAATAAAATATTAGTGAAGACATGTGCCAGAAAGCTCAGAAGTCCCTTGCAGTAGTTAATAATTTTTTAAAAGAGTTGTCTATTCAAACAAAATATATAGGCAATAAATGTTGTCATAAATTTATAATAAAAACTCCTTTTTTCTCTATCTTATATTTCCATTTTCTCTAGCTTTAAACACACTATTTAATGATCACAAATATGCAGCATATCACGGAATGGTCTCGGCCTGTTGGTCATGGATGTGGACCTCACAGCGATGGACATCAACCAGTGCGACGCTCCAGCCTCCAAAACCTCGTCTTTCCCTGGCGTAACTGAACTTAATGGCATACACAACAGCGATCGTAATGGAGGCATTAACGTTCATCCTAACTATGACTATAACATTGATAATAACGACGATCGTAATAGCGATGTTGAATTGGACAGGAACATCACTTTGGGTGTCTCAAATCAAATGGAGAGCTCAGTCAATTTCCTAGATGAATCGTTCTACGACACGAGTGATGATCCCTCCATGGAAGAGGAGGTCTTGAGTCAATTCGACGCTGAGCGGCAAATTGGGTTCTTTGGAACCCACAAGTGCCACAGCTCTTCAATGGTGAGTGCAAATAAACGGCAAACTATTCTAAAAATAATTTTAAATTAAAACATGAATTTTGGATTCAAAAATTCATTAAATTATAAAAGCTCTGCCGCTCGGAAGATCGGATGTTCTTACTGAGTGCGTTTTTCTGCCTATCGTAAAATTTTAATAATAGTAATCCTAAATAGATTATATTAATACCACTAAATCTCACTGAATCTGGAAATTCAATTTGACTTTCGAGTATTCAGAGTATACAACAAATGGCACAAACAAGATAGTGTTGAAGTAAAAGTGCTTTGAAAATTTTCCCGGGTTTCTGGAAACAGAGTGAAACATGGTGTTCAAATCATTATATTAAGGAATTTACGAAATTTATCTGCCTTTTAGAAATAAACATCGAACAGTTCTCTAAAAATACATGAATTATTCAACAGTGCATCCCGAGTTCCGGTCACGGCTGGAAGCTCGGCGGTTACACTTGCGTGTGTAAGAGGAAATATTTCTTATCAACAAACCCCGACCAGAATTTCAACGACGTGCGAGCGGGAGGTAAGCACTCGAATGTCTTGGGTAAACGATACATAGACAATAATATCGTTAATTTTATTAGTTATTTATTGATTTTGAATCACTGCTTCACAATTATGTCCCAATTAAGTTTCCCTGTCTCGAAATACTGTAGAATATGTAATGAATTAAATTTTGTGGATCACAGAAAGTGAACAAGTTCAGTACATAAAAAAGGAATTAATTATAAAATTGTGCTTGTACTCAATATCTTTTGAACTTCTGCGCCTATTTAAATTTACACAAATCGAAAATATTCTGTTATTCATCATCGTCCTCTTTTCCACGAAAAATGTATTTGTTGAACTGTAGTTTACTGAACTGGAAAATTAAAAAAATTACTTCGACACCATTCAAATTGTACCAAACTCTTTCCAAACTCGTACAAAACTCTTTCTAACCTTAACTAAGAAACTAAGAAATGTTACGTTAAGATAGCGTGCGAATGCCTACCATCCAGTTTTTTCTATGCAATATTGCTATTACTATTATTTTCTTTTGCTTATATTGACTGTGCCCTCTGACATATTCGAGTATCAATACTAGAAGGTTTTATTTAATCTGTAACTGTTACCACCTTGTTACACCGATTGCCCAAGGCAGTGTTTAATTTTTGTATTATTTAAATGCTGGCTGTATTCGACGATGCCAGAATAATTGCTTTTCGATTTGCCGAAGTTCAAAACAAATGTACGAGCGATTTTGTATACAGCCAAATGTTAGCTCTGATTGAAAAACTTTTTCCCATTCAATTACTGAGTTTGACCCAGGCAGAGATAGCTTTAGGGAATAGCGATACCAAAAAATATAAGAAATATTTTTGGCAAACAATGATGTTTGGAATACACAATGGGCCGAGTCCTGAAAAATTCTCGTCTAGTAGATTATGTTGAAACAATATTTTCAAATATTTAATACGAGATTTTAAATAATATAGTTTAATGTTCGTTTGATGTGGGCTTTACATGCTTACTGAATAGCTATCTCGATATTATGATCTGACTTCAGTTCTACCATTTTAACCTTGCTTGTATACTTATGTATAGTGAGTCAATAATCCCATTCAAGCCTAACTTCAGAATTTTGCTTATTCTTTTGCTTTAACTTTAATGTCTAGGAAATTATGTTAATATAACATTACCAAAGTTAATACGAGTGAACAGCGTAAGGAGAATATATAAATTTATTTCGATGTATTATTACACTCGCAACATTAGCATACCAGAGTAGGAATGAAGACATATAACCAAATACTTCAGTTTGAAATCCGGACATTATCTTAAAGCGAATATATTACGCTTTGGAAATCTATAACTGTACATTTTTACACAAATCATTAGGGCTCATGTTTTTAGCGCATTTTCTCATTTATGGAAAAAATGCACTATTGTGCCCACCATGTCCGTCTGTCTGTCTGTCGGTCTGTCTGTCTGTCCGTCCGTGACCTCAAGTTTTCGTCGACGAGAAAATGCGCTCTCTGTCACTCACTGCAGTGAGTACAGAGTTATATTTTTTTTTTCAATACCAGGAGCGTACTTGGAGAACACAAGAACTAAGGACAGAACACTTTCAGTTGGAGTGAACGACACGCTCATGCAGTGTACCCGCTGCTCTCCAGGCTGCGACTCCTGCAACAGCACAGCCCCCTGTCTTGCATCCTACAACTGGCCCTTCAGGTAAACCTCGACTAAACTTTGAAGAAATACCGTGCAAAATTAAGTAGAATTAAATTTAAATTGCAATGGAATTAATCTATACAGGCAAAAATTTCAAAAGTTTGATTGCACACAAGATTAAATTAAAAATTGAAAAAATATGTCTAAATTTTCGATTTAAAATCAAGGCATCGTTTTCAAATATCGCATGGTAAAAGATAAGATCAATATTTTAATTTTACACATATATCAAATTTTGGAAATTCAAGAATTGAGTTTGCTGAATTCCACGATGGAAAAATTCTTCGCCTTCATTTGTGCCAGTGGAGATGAGGACAGAAACGCTTGTGAAAAAGCTTATTTTTTTTGGAAATATATTCGCTTTATTGGAAAGTACTTACTAAGGTTCTGAGATGAATGACTTTTAATATGATGATCAAAAATAATTCAAATTTATTTTGGTGCTCGCTCAATCTTTTGCATTCTTTTCATATGAAGTGAATTAGTAGTCATTATTTTAAACACCTTTACTAAATTATGCATTACATCAGGTTATTCCAGGTACACTATGCGTTTCATCATTATAATAGCCTATTTTTGCATCAGTAAATCATATTATTCTGAAGTGAAGTTACTTAGATCTATTAATAACTTCATTGAGCCCACACATTAGTCATCTGTTTTAATGTTGATTAGTTTAAAAATAGGTGTTTTTAGCGCATTTTCTCATTTATGGAAGAAAAAATGACGCTATTGTGCTCGTCCTGTCCGTCCGTCTGTCTGTCCGTCTGTCCGTCTGCCTGTCCGCGACCACGCTTTCGTCGACGAGAAAATGCGCTCTCTGTCGCTCACTGCAGTGAGTACTGAGTTATAATTTTTTTTACAGAATCGCTCTTCTGTCGATCTCAATGACATGTATCGTGCTGACGCTTGCTCTCATGGTTATCGTCTACCGACTTCAGAGCGTTCAAGTTTTCAAAATGGCATCCCCGATATTCCTTTGTATATGCCTCATCGGTTGCATCATCATGTATTCTGAGGTATGAATTCAGACGTAATAAATATTAAACTTAATAATATTAAAATTATTTCATCGCTTAAATTTTAAATTTACCGAGAGAAGTGATATGCAAAGAAAATGCCGAGAAAATTCTCCACAATTCTTAATTTGGGTTTTAATCTCATCCGTGATAAGTTAGTGGCTCAATTAATCATAGAAATATTATCGAGGGTTTTGAAAGGATGATAGAGCTCGTGAATTTTAGATGATCCATCCTTTAGAAAGAATGATAGAGCTCGTGAAACTGGGGTGAATTTTCCGGAGATCTATTTTGCTCCTTCATTCTAGGTAAACCTAAAAATGATATTGATAGATATTTGGAAAATAATAAATGAACGATTTTTTTAGTTAATTTACGCGATGGACGCTGTGCAGTTAACGCATCATTGTCGCAAACCTCAATTTTTATGATAATTTGTGGGAATTACATATACTGGGTCATTTAATTTAATTCTAGTTAGCATAATAAATTTGATTAAAGTGAGGAAACAGTGGCATCGGAATACCTTTCGTATCGGAACCAAATAAGCTATAGGTATAAAGAGATGAGGTTGATCTTCTTTCTTGCACCAAATGCTCTCAATTTTTTAGACTTAGATATAAATTTGATGGAAATTTCGAGAGTGAACTAACATTTTATAGATATTCTCAGTAATGCTCTTCATGGAGGAAATATTTCGACAAGAAGCAATATATTTCGTTTTGCGCAACCAAATGAGCTATATAAGAGAGGAGGTTGATTTTCTTTTTTGCACCAAAATGCTCTCAATTTTTTAGACTTAGATATAAATTTGATAGGAATTTTGAGAGTGAACTAACATTTTAGAGATATTCTCAGTAATGCTTTTTATGGGGGAAATATTTCGACAAGAAGCAATATGTTTTATTTTGCGCAACTAAATGAGCTATATAAGAGATGAGGTTGATTCTCTTTTTTGCACCAAAATGCTCTCAATTTTTTAGACTTAGATATAAATTTGATGAAAATTTTGAGAGTGAACTAACATTTTTTAAATATTCTCAGTAATGCTCTCCCTTGATTTGAAAAGATGGCAGCAATTTTTCCCGTGTTGGATCGGCCATCCTGCATAGCCACCAAATGGACGCGTCATATGGGCTTCTGTATAACTTTTTCATCATTGCTGATGAAGACTTGGAGGTGAGAAATTTTAGGGAAAATTCATCTGAAATTCATTTTACTTGCATTTAACATGAGAAATTATATTACGAATAACTCTTCTAGAATCCATTTTAATTGCATTTATCAGGAAGCTTTGTAACGCAACTTTATTCATTTTCACTTAGATATCTCCGTTGGTGGAAACGGGTAGTGAAGATTCTGTCCTATCAACAACTTTTTTGTTGTGGGAGTCAATCCCATCGATTACATATACGCGTAATGCCAGTGATATACCGAGTGATGGGGATATATCATGAATAGAGAATTATTCATAGCCAGCGATAATTGCAAAAGCTGGGAAAATTTCCAATAAAAAAGTAATTCAAATGTTATTTTGGGAAGACCCAACTCTCGCCATTCAAAGCTCCTTTAATAAGACTACAGCCGACGACTACACCGTCGGCTCGTTTGAGGTCGTTTAGAGCCGCCCTTAAAAGACTCAAACGAAGAAACAAGGATCGCTGCACTTGAACAAAATAATTCCCGAAATGCTGGAGGATTTTCTAGACATGAAATATTAAATTGGGCTTGCAATCTCTACATCCTTTACAATTTTGTTAACGTTTTTTTGAGTATTTAAACAATGTATGGAAACAATGTAGCATCAAAAATATTGCAGTTACTGAATTGAAATGCCTATTATCTCTAAATTTTTTCGTATTCTATATGCAAAACATACTGGTATAATATGAACAACGTGCTGATAATATAAGTCACCTGGATGTGATGGTGATGTGACATAATGTTAAAAGAATCTCTGATGGATTGTAATATCAAGAAACTAAATTCATCTTTCAACAATGAATTTACTAGTTAAAATGAATTAATTATTCTAGACAGAACGACAATTCAATTACTGCATTGTTTTTCTGGTATTGTACCCAATAATTTTTCCCTTAGCAATGAAGCAGTAGACAATCTTGATGCGATATTGATAAGAGTCTGGATTTTTTTCATTGGTCCTGAGAAACTGGGCCGTTGGAAAGGAAGAGTTTTAATAAAGCTGTCTTAATCCCAGGATTTGTTTGCTAATCGTGAACAAGTCAATCGATAATTTTCATGTTGTTTCCTGTTAGTTCACTGGGTAGGCTTGGCTAAATGTCCCGTCAACAATACTTTTTGTGTCTAGAAATTATGTTCACATCAATCGATGAGACGATTTGGTTCAACTGAAAGCAAACCATTACACTAATCATGACAAATGATCTCCGTGTTTGTTCTATAAAATTAAATTTATCACTTAATCAAAAAATGCATGCAAGATAACAGCACTGAAGAGTTCAAGTTTTAGGGAACCGTATCTAAATATTTTTTTTTAATATTTTGAAGTGTCAATATATAGTCTTTGAACCCCAATTTATTTTTTTCAGTGCTCTACTTCACTTTTTTTTTATTTATTACTCCTGCATTATTTAAATTCAAAACCCTAACTCAGATTTCCGTTAAGTATTTATCTTTTTATCAGAGTTTCGTTGACCTACCGCGTGAAGTCGGCTCATAAGCTGAAGCTTACGGACAACCAGCTGCTGCACTGGCTGACCCCCATCCTATTGATTATGGTCATATACTTGGGGGCCTGGACTATAAGTGATCCACCTGAAGGCTACGTAATCAAGGACAACTACAATCTCAAGTTCAAGATCTGCACCTACAATTGGTGGGATCATTCATTGGCCCTGGGTGAGTTGCAATATTTCAGTGGAACAGCTATGAAAATCTTTAATTTTTCAACCACTAAATTTCACCAGCATTTTAAAATGCTAAATTGGATACCAATCTTCAAAAACCTATCGGTCGATGTTGAAATAAAGTGTGGCGGTGTTCATGATCATTAGCTTATATTGAGTGGAAGAAGAGTTTGATCAGTCGCCTAATCTTTATAATTATAAATTATAGAATCAATTTATGTTTCTATTGCTAATAATTGTTTCCTATAAATCTAGTGATACGTTTCGAAATAACGAAAAATATTTCCTATTTCCAATGTTGTTACTCTTAACCAGATTTATGCTTGAGAAAGAATAACGAGCTATCCTTCAGAAAATGATGTTATTCCTGTCCGGAAAAATATAAAATATATATTTAGAATTGATTGAATTGAAAAATAATCTAACTATGTAATAACTGTTGCCACATTTCCCCTTAGCTATGATACTCGTCTTGGCATGATGAATGATGTTTAGCATTGTTTATATAAATGTGAATTACGAAAGAAATTCACTTCAAATTCAATTCAAATTCTTTCGTAATTCAAATTCAACAGAATTCAAATTTTGCCTCAGGTGAGATGCTGTTCTTGGCCTGGGGAATGATGTTTAGCATTGTTTAAATAAATGTAAATTACGAAAGAAATTCACTTCAAATTCAATTTAAATTCTTTCGTAATTCAAATTCAACAGAAATAAATTTAATTCTTCAAATTTCGCCTCAGGTGAGATGCTGTTCTTGGCCTGGGGAGTGAAGGTCTGCATTGTTTATATAAATGTGAATTACGAAAGAAATTCACTTCAAATTCAATTTAAATTCTTTCGTAATTCAAATTCAGCAGAAAGAAATTCAATTTTTAAAATTTCGCCTCAGGTGAGATGCTGTTCTTGGCCTGGGGAGTGAAGGTCTGCATTGGAGTGCGCAAGGCCGAGAGTTTCTTCAACGAAGCCCGTGTGATTTCCTACGCGGTCTACAACATCACTGCAGTCAACGTGCTCATGGCGAGCGTCCAGTGAGTTCAACATCAACATCAGCCTCTTATTTTCTTTGAACATATAATAATTTTATTTATTTCGCTGATTCTGTAAAGACATTCGGTTATTAAATGGAACTGGTGATAGTTTCGAAAAAAATTTAATTTTTTGTTAATGAAGGCTGGAACTCACGAGAAGATTGACGCAAACGGGTGTAAATGGACCTTCGATATTTGTTTCGTTACGGAACACGGATTCAAAGAGTTTGACTCAATTGAGGAAAAATTGGTATCTGGTGTTGGGAAAATGCACGATGTAAGATGGAGCGCTATTCTTCAGCCAAAATTTGACAAACATATCTAACTAAATTACATTTTGGACTAATATACAAACTTTTATGTCTTTGCATTCGGAGTGCTTTTAGCAGAAATTTGTTCGTTGTTAACTTCGAAACGAGAAGTTTGAGTGTGTTCTGGGCTGTACCTAATACAGGGTAAGAATTTGTATTAATTATACATGTTAATTACGCATCGAATTTTGTCGTTTAAAAGCTACCATAAGTTTTAGGTAAAATGAAACTGTAAAAATAATTCTGATAAAACGTTCTTAAAGTTATTTTCTCGGATCACACAACCAATGGGAAGTAATTTTTCTATAAAAGCAACAAATTGTAACTGCATATAAATAAGTCCCAAGTATAATTATTATTCCTGCATTCAAATTAATGGAAGATCTACCAATTCATTTTGCACTTGAATAATTTTAATTTTAAGGACATAATCTTTCGAGTTACATTTGACAATTTGACGTCTTGCTGCATGATATTTCCCATGGCACTCAAGCAGAAAATATTAAATATTGGAATTTATGGAGCATGTAGAGGATCAAAATGATGAATTTTTATGATAGAGATTTTCAGGCTTTGTTTGATTTTTCGAAGTCTGATTATTTCGTTCTCGAAGAGTCTGATTATTTCGTTCACGAAAAGTCTGAATATTTCGTTCCCGAAGAATCTGATTATTTCGTTCACGAAGAGTCTGATTATTTCGTTCACGAAGAGTCTGATTATTTCGTTCACGAAGAGTCTGATTATTTCGTTCACGAAGAATCTGATTATTTCGTTCACAAAGAGTCTGATTATTTCGTTCACGAAGAGTCTGATTATTTCGTTCACGAAGAATCTGATTATTTCGTTCACAAAGAGTCTGATTATTTCGTTCACGAAGAATCTGATTATTTCGTTTACGAAAAGTCTGCTTATTTCACAAATTTTCAGCCTGTTTCTGGCGCCCAACGCTGGTCCCGACCTGAAGTACATGTTTGGCTTCGCTCGTACTCAGCTCAGCACTACTGTGACCATTATTCTCATCTTCGGTCCTAAGGTAAAACATGCACATCAGACATTCTTAAACTAATCTTTATTATAAAGTGTATCGTGAGCATTAGTGCATTGTAAAGTCTATTAGTGTAAAGTGTATTCCTGAAGTGTATCTATACATCGCAATTACCACATTTCTGCAGTCAGAATTGTGTATCTTATACTTTGCCAAACAAAATGATTCTTATTTTGGTTAAGTTATCGTATTAAATTTCGTCAACCTTACATATGAAAAGTACCATTTTATTTGTTCTTAATCGTTTTCAATCACATCGCTATTTCTAAAATCAGCATAATTAAGGATAAAAAAAATTATGAACACATTTTATCCAGTTATGACAGACTTGTCTCAGAACTATAAAGTTATCCCATTCATTATTGCATCGACTAATGATATTAACTCATTGGTACATCAACATGAACAAAATTTAAAGCCAAATTAATCAAAATGGTATTACGTATATTGTTCATTTTTGTATTTTTAATGATGAAATTCCGTTAAACAAATGACAACAGCAATGAATAATTTGACCTTGTTTAATTACAATGTATGTAGGTAAGATAGTATTGAATCCTATTCTTTTTAACCAGTAAGTAACATAATATTAAGAAAGCATAATACAGACAGTAAATTTTCGTTCAGAAAAACGGTTTCAAAAATATTAGTGGCAGGGACCAAACAAACTCCACGGACTATACTTCCCGTATTTCGTTTACTCATGAGTGTCCGCCGATAAAATGTTTGAAAGTTGAGCCTCAAAATGAAAAGATACTAACGAGATATTTAAAACATTGAATGCATAATTTAATCATTAAAAACTTAAATCTTTGCAAGAGTAATATTATTATGGAATTAATAATCAAAGTCACGTAACTTAGGCAGTCACCGTCGGCAGAAAAGCAAACATGGTTCAAGGCTCGAGCTAGAATTTATAATTTAGAGCTTTACTAACTTCTTTATCAGACATAATTTGTTTTGATTTTAAGCATGAAGTGATTTGTGTCAAATATTCCTATTAATTTTCATGATTAATTTGAGATCGTGTGATACATATATATATATTTTTCTCACAAAACCACCAACCTAATATTTTTTGTAGCTACCATATCATTTGTGCATTGTAAAGTAGTGCATTTACAATGCACTTCAATTATTCCACTCAGAAAATTTGGCATAATGAAATATTGTCATTACAGTGTAAAAGGAAAATTAGACATCTCCCAGCACCCCCATAAATAGCAACCGAAATTTTATAAATGAATTGAAAAAAACTCGGTAACTGTGCCTGTACGAAACAAAAAATTTGTACAAAATTTTCAGTTCCTGCATATCGCGCGTGGCACGGGAGACCAGCTGGAGCGCGGCCACACTCTCACCCCGAGCTTCTCCCGCAACGGCCTGGGACTGCCGGCCGACGAACACGCTGTGCCTCTGGACCAAGAGAACGAAGAACTAAAGGTTTCTATTTATTTTATTATCATAAATATGATGAGTAGGTAATACATTTACAAACTCTTAATTCATATTATAAAGGTAATTAGTAATGAATGCATTTATAAGGTATGATGAGGAAGACAAGGAGGAATATGAATAATATCATCTATCACGATGAATGATAAATTTGTATATGACGTTTGCATACAAAGCGTATTCCAAAAAAAATCAATTTTTTATTCACTAAGAATTATATTCAATATAAAATGCTCCAGAGAATAGAAAAATATACAAAATATACAAATAAACTGACAGAGGTATGTATTACGGACACGTTATAGGTTCATTTGGTTCAACAATTAACAAATAGCAAAAAAGGACTTTTGGTATACTCTTTAGGTATACCGAATGATTTAGCTACAGGATCGAAGCGTAAAACTTGACTATATATTTCAACAGGTTGAAACAAGGAACACGATTCAGTGCATTTATTTGATTGAACATTGTAGAATTATTAAAATTGTTAATGTTATTACTAGTCATGTTAATTGCAAATATTCAACAGGAGGAGATCCAGAAAATGGCAGCTCAGATGGAGTTCATGCGCATCGTTCACATGGAGGTACAGAACAGACATCTTAAACCCAAGCCTGGGGGTTACTTCAGCGAGAAGGGAGGCTTACTTGCAGTGTGCAACACCAACTCAACCCTACTTGGCAAACCCATGAGCCGCAACACGGCTGTGTCTGTTGTCACCAATAAAACCCTTCTTGAACCCTCAGATGGGTCAGTGCCTCTCGTGACGGTTGAGTGCAATAATTCGGTCGGAGGGGTTCGAACCACCGCCAACAGGAAAGAAAGTTTGGCAAGGGGTGCCCTCAAATTCGACTCCAAAAACGATGAGCTAGAAATGGTCAATATCAGAAGCAATAACGCTCCCTCCTTTCCTGCCAAAGTTTAGAAATTTAATTTTGTATTTCAGCCATTGAGATTAGATTAATTTAACGATGAGAGATTTTCTTAACTTCTACAAATGACATATGTGTTCAACTTACTTCTAATGATGTATTATTTTTATTGATTCCTATGTGAAAAATATTCGTTTTCTTTTTGCTTTGCAATAATTTGTAATTTTTTGTTTTAAAACTGTAAATATGTTGCTTGATTTAAAATTTCGGATCCATTTTCATATCCAGTTAGGTCATGTAAATCCATTAATTCCCACTTACTCCTAATTCCTAAAACTCCATTGACTTTTGCTTCTTGCTCATCGAATAATTTACTAATACTCCCCTCCTCGCTAGTATGATTGTTATGAGTATTTCAACGTTGCTTCTCTTACGGCACAGTTTTTCGCTCGCTGCATAATCATAAGGCTTCTTTTTAAAAATTGTCTTAACTGTTAGCTTGAAGTCCTAACCCTATGACGGCCTTCAATTATAATTTTGATCCTGGAAAATCTGAGTTCAGCTTTCTTGCTTGCCTGGTTTTCAATCACACATTATTTATATTTATTTGGAGTCTTCTTATTGGCAATTAATACCTTGAAACCTTTAAAAAAATAAGCTTTCATAATCCAAGATAAATAATAGAATAATGACCGGCTTGTAATAGGTATCAGAACTTCGAGTCCCTCGCCTTTTCCCTACTTTATTGGAACGCTCGATGGTAATGATTAAGATACGTGTTAGATTTTGTGTGCTAGCTTAGCGATTGCGTCTTACATTCAAACTTTTACCATCCCTTTAATCCGTGAATTACAGTGCCAATCACGCACCACGCTACTGTGGGCAAGTCTTGTCCTGATAAATTTCTTGCCTTTTGATCCCTTTCGTTTGTCGACCAGTAAACTTATTATACTTTTCTGAATATATAGATATCTTCTCCTAAGGAAATTTTAAACAAAACTTAACCTGTCTTTACGATGCCTTTTCCGTTCATATACATACATTTCTTGTCAATTTCGTTTATGATTCTTCGGCTAGTAAACTTACCATACTACTTACACACTTTTGTGAATGGAAATCTTTATTCCAAAGAAATTTTTAAACAAAACGTTATCCGTCTTTATGAATTCTTACTCGTTCACCTACATTTACTGTCAATATAGTTTATGTTTCCTCGGCAAGTAAACTTACCATACTACTTAGACACTTTGTGAATGGAAATCTCTATTCCAAAGAAATTTTTAAACAAAACCTTACCAGTCTTTATGAATCCTTACTCGTTCACATACATTTACTGTCAATATAGTTTATGTTTCCTCGGCAAGTAAACTTACCATACTACTTACACACTTTTGTGAATGGAAATCTCTATTCCAAAGAAATTTTTAAACAAAACCTTACCAGTCTTTATGAATCCTTACTCGTTCACCTACATTTCTTGTCAATTTCGTTTATGTTTCCTCGGCAAGTAAACTTACCGTAGTACTTAGACACTTTGTGAATGGAAATCTCTATTCCAAAGAAATTTTTAAACAAAACCTTACCTGTCTTTATGAATCCTTACTCATTCACCTACCTTACTTGTCAATTTTATTTATGTTCCCTCGGCCAGTAAACTTACCATAGTACTTGAACACTTTTGTGAATGGAAATCTCTTTCCTAAAAAATTTGAACTGAGCGTTACCTGTTTTAATAATCATTATCCTGTTCCTATCGTGAATTATCATGCGTAGATTTATTACAGTTAACACTGCTTCCGGAAATATCTGTACCATTTGTTATTGTACCCTCTTGTAATTGTCAAATTAACCTAATTTTAATGGATGAAGGACCTTTCTTAAGCCTTGTCCTAGAATTAATCATTTTTAGTTCAGGATATTATGATAAGGTTACGGAGACAGAAAATCCTTTAACTATTCCACTCAGAAAATTTGGCATAATTAAATACTGTTATTAGAGTGTAAAAGAAAAATTAGACATCTCTCAGCAACCACATAAATAGCAACCGAAATTTTATAAATGAATCGAGAAAAACCCGGTAACCTCATAGTGAATGATAATGTTATACATCAACTTTTTTACCAATTTATCACCAAATGCGGTTAATTATTCCTCAATGAAAAGTCTCAAGCTATTTAATAAACGAATGGAGTTGTCAGCGGCTTGTGCGGCGATTAGGGGCTGTGAATAAAACATCTTGTTAAGTAATATGTAAGTGGTGTTCACTTTTATTTCATAGTCAAGTAATTGTCGGATAAACATTCTTTCATACAGAGTCTCATTAAAGAATTTTGGATGATCATAAGATCGTTGTCTTCAATAATATAGTGAAATATTCATCAATCTCACATATTTTCAACAGTTATTATATTGTAATTATTTATACATGTCGTGCCGACATCGCGGAATTGCCGATTCTATGGAATCGGCAGCCAGTTTACTGAATCTGTAGAATCAGCATTTCTATACTTTATGAATCTGGGGTTAGGTCAGTCAGCCAAATTTTCTTTTTTAACATTTATATATAAAGGAACTTGACCGAACTTGACCGAACCGTTTCTAACTAACTGTCGATTTATGTTCTAACTCTAACTTGTACGATTTTCTGAATCAGCAACGAAATGCTGGTTCTGCCGATTCGCCAAACTGGCTGCCGATTCCATAGAATCGGCTATTCCGCGATTTATGCGTGACATAAATAAATGTAAAAAAATATATACTAAAAGTCATAAAATATAAGACCAAGGAGTAATTACTGAACTAGCATATTTGGAAAGACGTAGTAATTTCTTTGTTCCCTTCCCAATATTATCTTGTGTAATTTTGAGAAGTACTTGCCAAACTTACATTGAGTCGCAGGTGTAATTGCCATTATTTGCCAGTCGCAGACTGTAATTGCCATTATGTTAGTTTTTATCATCATTAAATGTTTTGTTATAGTTACACATCGGAGCTACATTAAGTGGCTGACAGGTGTCTACTATTTTAATTTTGTGCTGACAAAAATTTCTACCCTCTGTTGAGTTAATTTGATGACATCATTTAGTGTAAGTCATTAGCTTTTGGTTGTTGTTAAGGTCTGTGAAACTTTCTTTACGCCAAGCTCTATATTTATTTATCATTTTTCATTTATCTTATCTCATTTATCTTAGCTTAGGTAAATCCCTTGATTAATTTTACTTCCTTTTAAAACTCAGATAAATGTTACATTCCTTCCCTCACCACGAAAGCAAGTACATAAGAATGCATATTCCTTTTTAATTCAGTGAAGATGTTTTACTAAACGTGTTTCTAAAATTCAGAGCAAGGCAAATATTTTTCGTAATACTTCGTAGTTTTCAAGTTCCATACTGACACATGTAAACATAGTAAATGCTTTCTTGGTGAATTACATTTGAACTACACGGTTACAGTGCGATATTTAACGATCAACTTGATTTGTTTTGATTTAAATGGCCTGTCCTGCCGCCATTGCAGTGACCGAATTATGCGGGATGGATGCAAGTTGGAAAAATTCATTCAGATAGAATTCAACAAATAAACGATTTTTTAGCGACAACTAAAATTGTTGGCAGGTGATTGATTTGTAAATTAAATAATAAATCATAATTTTTAGTGAATGATATAAGACTGCCGCCCATGCTCTGTTCTTGATGTTACCATTCCGTGTATAAATTGTTGAAAATAAGAAAGTGGATCCGAAATACTATACTATACTATACTATAGTATAGTATAGTATAGTATAAACTATAGGATCTCCGTTGCAATATAATAATTACATTATACTATACTATTATTAACATATATACCCAGTACTACTAACATATACCCAGTCAAGCCCTCCGTTAATACCGTTAGAGTAATAAACAAATTGGCAAATTTAAATACATGAATGAAATTTTGACTCGAGTCAAATGCGAAGTAGTGTTAAGAAAAGAGAGAAAATTTATCTATTAGGCATTTTTTCTATGTCCGTGCTTACTAAATGTCCTTATTTTCTACTAGAATATTATTTTTGCCATATCTGTATGTTATTAGTGCATTTTACCCAAATGAATGTTAGATATTCGCCATCTCAATGTCTTGATGTGTCGTTACTGTTACGTGTTTTAACTAAAATTTTTGGACGCCAAATGGGAGTTTGGGCAATGGGCAGTACAAAAACTTTTGGCCGCAATTTTTCTAACGTTTATTAAAAATAAATCAAAAGTAAAATTATGAAAGATACTTTGAAAAAATATAGTAAAAAGCTTCTAAGGTTATAAATGAACCGTTACTGCCTTCGGTCGTTACGAAAAATTCAAGCTCAAATATATCGGCAGTGTAAAAATTTCGACTTCAACGTTCACATTATATAATTGGAAAATTGACAGGAATGAGTTAATTCATGGGCGTTATCAGAAAAATGAATTCTAGCGCAATGCATTTAATGTGCTGCTTGAATTAAGAATTAATGAAGGTGATATTAATAATGCTGATACCTATGAAATTGAGTAAAGAATAAACAACATGATGAGACTGCTTGCATAAAACCTTGATCGGAGCTCTGAGTGCTTCTTTATAATAAAATTTTAGCGCTCACTTCCGAGGAATAAGATAAAAACAATAAGCTCCATTGTATGAAAGGACATCTGCGATCTTAGGAAGAATTGATGGCATTTCCTCGTGAAGACTTGATCGTGTAAAGAATTATCCACTGTAAGAAGAAACGCTTTTTGTATGTGCATCTTAGGTCTTGGGTGGATTAGTGACATACCATGGCCTGGTTCAGCCGAGACTCAAAACTACTCCGAATAGTTAAATGTAATTCTAATGAGACGAAATTTCAAATTTCACATAAAATAATCCATCCTAAAATATTAAGTTTATTCCAATCTAGAGAGTTTTCTCGTACATTGTATTTTGCTCACTTTGATTCAACATCTGTTTAAGTCAAGTCTGGAGTCAACATTCCCAGTGATCAATTCGATATTACTTTAACAAATCTTTAAATAACTTGCTTCAGCAGTAAAAATCTGGACTCAAATTCATCACTTAAAAGTTAGATTAATATCTTTTCAAACAAATGTACCAATTTATTAGATCTAAACACATAATATAACGTATTGCGTCAAATCTAAAGTTACGCAATATGAAAATTTTATTGGCATCTAAAATTAATATTAAATATAAATCAGTGAATAGGGGCAATGGCACACAATTTGATGCAAATGGAACTAAGATGTTGATTATCCCTTTCAATTACTGATGTATGACATGAGAAAGTAGGAGCAAAACTATCTACTTAATTATTTTGTTTGTTGAAAATGTGTTGCAGAAACAAAAGGGAGGAGGGAAATCTGCTGTTTCCTTTCTATTCAGAAGTTAATTCACTTATCATTGCTTGATTTTGTCATGACAGCGCTTGTTTAAGACTCATCATCTATTAATGAGTAGGTATACAGACAATTTATTTGTAATGCTTAAAAATTTTGATCGGCTCTTCAAAACAGCGCTGGATTGAATTTTACGATTTTGTTAAGTTAATAAAACTCGTGAATCCCTAGTTTCATTATTTAATTGCTTTCCTTTCCACAAAGAGCCTACTTGACGCAATATAGCTTTAACTGCATTCTCTCATAACATCGAATTTAAAAAAAGTAGCCATCGTGGATATTAGCGTTGCCGCGTCACCAACTAACGAAAAAAATATAACTCAGTACTCACTGCATTACGTGACATTGAGCGCATTTTCTCACCAACGAAAACATGAAGTCACGGACGGACAGACAGACGGACGGACAGACGGACATGGCGAGCACAATAGTGCATTTTTTTCATAAATGAGAAAATGAGCTAAAAAGAACTGATGAATCAAACCAAAAAAACTGACGAGCCAAGGAACCTACAAACTGCTAACATAATAATATAATATAGCGGTTTCAGCGTTTATTAGGCCGTAGGCCTGTCGTCGATTCTTAACATAGAACATTCACAGCTTGTTGCAGTTTCGAACTCACAACTTGTTGCTCCAATTCCGCTTTGCTTAACCGCCCGGCCTCCTCGCCGATTCTGACCAGAAACTGGCGCACAGACTGGGATCGAACCCGCACCTCACTGCGCCAATCTTGGTACTCTGAACTATGTAACCACTGGGCCACCAAATGGCGGTAGAACCAAAGAACAAACAAATCTAATTACACAGATAACCGTGAGATAGCCACCGGCAACGTGTGTAAATAACACGTTTGTAACGTGGGCATGTAACGAAGCCGTAACACGTAAAACGTCCGTGACGAGCACGTAACACGTCCGTAATGTGCACGTACGTCCGTAACGTGCACGTAACACGTCCGTCACGGACGTCTTCACGTAGTCTGCCCGGAACGAGCACGTCATCGAGTATGGCTTATTAATATGCAATGTTTTAACTAAGTTTCGCATGGGAAAGAAAATTAATTCTGAAAATTATTTTGAATTTAATACCTTTAAGGGGATCGACCTAGCTAAAATTTTCAATTTTGGCGTTTTTCGGTTTTTGGGCTCATCTGAAAGCTGGAATTCTGCTCTTTCCAATGGTACCACTGCCATCTCTCTACACTTTACGAATCGAATGATACGTGTCTCGATGTTGTAGGATGATATTTGTGGGAGGAGATAGATTTTCTGAAGTACCCCTTTTTAGCCGTTTTCTATGAATTTCACGTTTTCTATAAATTTTTTCGAAAAATACATAGGAGCAAAATGTTTTTCTTTTTACATTTTACGTATGTATGTGAAGTTTCATGACAATCGGATAATAACTGTAGAAGGTTTCAAAATGCTAGGTCGATCCCCTTAAAAACAAGATAAAAATACTATTTAAATGTTTCTCATTCTGAGTGTTACAACATCCAAATGGTAGGTAATAATAACAAAATATGATGCATTGTGCTGATCTGTTTTATGTTAGCATGACCTAAATATATTCACCAATGCTATACATTTATTTTTCTTTGACGTGGACGAATTAAGAGTATTTCGTTCTTAAAACATTGATAATTTTAATTATAAGTGGCAAGTTATTTCAGCTACAAGACTACCGTTGCATTGGCCGAAGTACGAGTATATTAAGTATATAATAAGTATATAATAAGTATATAATATAACCATTGAGGAAAGGCACAATAGTTACACAATTCAGCCAATATTTTCATAGAAAATGTGCAGCTATACTCTATTTTTTATTTCCTTAACAAAATGACGTTAACTTCTTCGACAGAATTTACGCCAATAATTATTTGGAATGGTTGCCGTCGACAACTTTATAGTTTCCTTTGAATAAAGTTGACGATGTAACTGCATTTCAAATCAAACGAACAAGCTTTGGTAATTTAATACATCAGGAATGCATAGAAGTAATGGTTGACATGACCGCACATAGATGCGAATAACTTATGGAATCATTTCTTCATAAATGTTTCATTATAAGGAGAAGGGACAGTAACTGAAAAATGTGCTAATGAAATATTATTAAAACTTAACAATGTCGAGCCTATATATTATATACACTGAAGCTATAACTGAAATTCATCACGCGCTGCATATATAGGACATATATGACGGATATATGAATTTATTGATACAAAATCTTTAGCTTCTGAACATGATGTTTAATACCGTTTCACTATAAAATATATCAGTTCAAATTTTTTTTTCTCAAAGATTCTGAAGTTGTGACCTCGAGAATAAAATACAAGTATATAATTCCACTTATTTGTAAATGCATGAAAATGGAATAGTTTTTTCCTCGATTCACAGTACAAGAAAATCACTAGTCCTAAATTTCGTAATTTTCATCTTACCAATAGATAGTATATTTTTATTATGGGCAATGTACTATACTTACAGCGCTGTGGACTAGCCTCATAATAGTTGACTTGCGCAACATCAATAGAATTCCAGGAGTCGAAAATGATCTAAATAAATTAGTAAAAATCAGGATATAAAACATTATAGAGAACAATTATCGGAGACACATGAAGGTTTAAGCACATTTTCAACATGCCCTTGGGTGATTGTGTACAAAATGTATTCTATACAAGAATACATTTTAAATCGTTCAGATAGCATACGTAGAGGTCGGTCGAAAACGTGACTGTCAGGTTTCGTTTCTTATGTTAATTATTCGTCACGTCAAAAATACACCCAGTCAGCGTATGAAATAAAACCATTAAGCATTGGAAGACTTATAAATTATTCAATTTTCATCTAATTTGCATTGAGTTAAGTGTAAAACGAATCAACCTCTCAAGAGATCAGAATTACTCCTAAAATTTGGTGAAATTGGAAGTCAAATGCTGTAACATGATTATATATAGTCAGAGACTCGTCGGGCTGAAAGATAACTCAAACTTGTGTTTAAAATAATAAGACTTAGCGTTAAAATATGAAATAAACATTCATTTAATAATACTCGAGAAATTGTGTATATTATAAAAACATATGGACGAAACATATAATGAGACGAGTCGACATTACGAAATTTATGCTAATTTGAAACGTTTCGATGAAGAGGAAAAAAATCGCGGAGGCATTGAAAAAGTATTCATACTTTATTGTGTTTAGTCGACGATGGTTCTAAACTGTTCAATAAAATCATTAGTCATACGTTCACATACATTGATATGTAGTGAATGGAAACTACATTTTTAATAATAAATAGTTTATATCGATGATGAATACGAATCCATCACACAGAACTAATTGATTAATCATTATAAAAATAATAGCCACCCGTTCTATGATCAGTCGACGATGGGGACATCACCACTGAAAAGCAAGGACCCAGACCTCAGGTTTTCCGCCTCAATTTTATTATGCTTTCTCCGCAGTTCCGGACAGAAAGGTTCCGCAGAAATCTTGATCGTCTTCTCGCTGTCCAATTTAATGACGGGCTGGCCTTGCTTGTGGCACATCACGATGTCTGTTGAATCTTGTTCCTTCTTCGACCTAATTAGCGAAGTAAAATAAAGCAGGAAGCTGACTTAAAATATTCTTTACAGTAATTAAAAAAATTAATAATAATAAACTAATAGCTTTTGTTTATTGCCAAGTTTGAAATAAATAAAGCTGAGAAAAAATAAATAAATACACCCGCGTTTAGAGAGTTCAAAGTTTTTTGATACAGGGATATTTTCGCTAGAATATTGCAATCTTAATAATAATAATAGTTATAAATATTATAATGATATAATCTAAATCATAACTAGCGAATAAATTTGTAATGTATAATTAAAAACAAAAATTCCCGCGATAGCAGTAAATAAATAACGTAAATTAAATGAAAAAAAGTTTAGAAAAACTATTATAATCTTTAGTTGTAGTTGTAATTTTGAACGTAACTTCAATGAAAACAAGCATAGAGAAACTTTAGTAATCTTGAGATACTAACGCGGAGTTGTCGGCAACGGATGGGGTGTCGAGAGGGGTGAGGGTGATGGTGGAGAGTTCGAGTTCAGGAGTGCAGAAAAGCACGCAGAACGTCAGTGGGTTGAAGACGTCAGGCTCGAAGTGCCAGCTCACGAGCGCGTCCACAGACCCACTCAGATCTTCTCCGTGACGTAACAAGAACGTACGAGAGCTACCGCGTCGGAAATTCAACGGCGATCTGAAATAAGATAATTTAACTGATGAAACTGATAATAATTGATAACAAATGGCAAACTATTCACTGATAAACTCAGATCTTTTCCGTGACGCAACAGGAACGTACGAGAGCTACCGCGTCGGAAATTCAACGGCGATCTGAAATAAAATAATTTAACTGATGAAACTGATAATAATTGATAACAAATGGCAAACTATTCACTGATAAACTCAGATCTTCTCCGTGACGTAACAGGAACGTACGAGAGCTACCGCGTCGGAAATTCAACGGTGATCTGAAATAAGGTAATTCAACTGATGAAACTGATTATAATTGATAACAAATAGCAAACTATTCATAAGCTAATTATCTATACAGTTATACTAGGAATTGTGTGACTATCTGTAGCTGTAAAGCAACAAAATAATTCGGGAGCGGCTACGTCAGAATGACTTGTATATATAAACGGATGATTTAAAATGTTGATAAGTTTAAATGGCTTCAAAATACAATCTATTTTCTTCACTTCCATTCACTATTTAGATGTTAATACTTCATTAAAGCAATAATATCATCTATTTTCTTCACTTCCATTCACTATTTAGATATTAATTCTTTATTAGAGCAATTATGTTTCTAATTCACTTCTCTGTGAGATGGAAGTCCCGGAGCTCGCCAGCAGGGGTGATGAACGTAACTTTGAGTCTGCCCCTCAAGGCGCCTCCCTGACGTCTCTCATCGGCCAAGGATACCGTCAGGCGGTAGTGGTATTCTGTGGTACCAAACTCCAGCTTCAGGTAGGAATACCATAAGGATAAGAGCCAGAAATATTTTTTACCGCCTGTTTGACCCAGCTTCAGGTAGGAATACAATAAGGATAAAAGCGCCAAAAATATTTTTTACCGTCTGTTTGACTCAGCTTCAGGTAGGAATACCATAAGGATAAGAGCCAGAAATATTTTTTACCGCCTGTTTGACCCTGCTTCAGGTAGGAATACAATAAGGATAAAAGCGCCAAAAATATTTTTTACCGTCTGTTTGACCCAGCTTCAGGTAGGAATACCATGAGGATATAAGCGCTAGAAATATTTTTTACCGTCTGTTTGACTAACAAAACTTTCAACTGCTTTGATTTTGTTAAGCGGATATCATTAAAAATTACAATGCAGTAAAGCTTCAATAAAGATGCAAATAATAAGTCTAAAAATCATTAATGTTAATAATAAGACTTAGAATATTTTTATCATAATACTTGTAACTGCAATGAAAGAAAGATATAGCGAAATACGAGATAACTCCAAAGTGTACCGCTCAAATTATTTTCTAATCAATGGTAAAGACATGAAAAGTCAATTTAGAAGCATTTAAAATTTTAAATCACCAACCGGAAGACTCTTAAATTCTAAGAAATAAAATTCAATCATTTCTAGAAAAAAATTCTCACATCCAGGCTCGTTGAAATATACGGTAAATATGACATTTGTTATTTTTTGTTTAGTCAAAGTATCTCAATAGAAAAATTTACAATAAAAAACTTATTGTAAAACTTATTGCCCGTAGGAAAAACGTTCGAAGACAAATTAATTCAGTAAGAATTATGAGCTCATTCAACAAGGTACGTACGTAGTGCTGTAGAAATCAAGTAAGCTCTAGTCATTGTTTGGTGGTAAAGCACCATTGAAAAAATTCAACCTCGTTGATAGCATTTACAGCAATAAAAAATCGACAGAAAGTAGAAATTATTTATTAAGTAATCATAGATTCCTATAAAATATAAGTAGAATAAACTAAGTAGTCACAAATCATAATAAATAGTCGTCATGTACGACATCCTCAAGAGATTTATAATATGCGACCGCTAATTCAGAGCATGGCACTCACGACAGAAGTCAGGTCCAGCTGACGTCGATAGGAACATTTTGACGTTTTCCCGGCCTTTCGGCTGCCATGAGTCAGCATGGATGCCTAATGGAGAGCAACCTAATTCGGTGTTGCAAGAGAAGCACTTGGCCTGCAAAAATTATTCATTAATAAAATAGAATTCGCGCTACAAATGTGCTGTCAAAGTCAAACATTTTGCCCGTAAAACCACTTCAAAGAATTCCAAATTTAGACTGATTTAGGTCTTATATAGGATTTAATAAGCTTAACCAATGTTGAAGAAAAGTTTGAATAGCTTTTGAAAGGATTTTACGAACACCGTGAAAGGACCACGAACTTTTAAAGTAACAAATGAGAGTAACTGTGAACTAGCTCCTTATCCTGCGTGGACTTACTTTCTCAAATTCGTCGTACGACTCGCAAGGGAAGGCCATGAAGGAGCAGGAGCCAAGCAGTGAGGCGGTGAAAAGTTTGCTCGCCCGTATGTGGTTGCAGGCCACGGCCTCCTTCTCCGCCGCGTCAAGGCCTGTGATGTTTTAAAAGAACAAACTAATACACAAATGGTACAGAACATTGACATTAATTGTGTGTACGCCAGAACATCATAGCCATGAAACCCACCTTTAAAGCTGCCCGTGAAGACTTATTTTCAAAAACTGATATTTTCAAAAACTGATGATCCTTATTTTCAAAAACTGATATTTTCAAAAACTGATGATCCTTATTTTCAAAAACTGATATTTTCAAAAACTGATGATACGCATTTTCAAAAACTGATATTTTCAAAAACTGATGATACGCATTTTCAAAAACTGATATTTTCAAAAAGTGATGATGAGCGAAACATACCTTCAATGATACCGGTTCCGTCCCTAAGCGCGGTGAGCGCTATTCTGGACAAGGAAGAACAGCCCGGTTGAACGCGTCCTCCGTTGGGGTAAAAATCTACGTGGCCGATGGGCTGCTCTAGGCCGTACCCTGCACTCCATCACAAGAGGCTATAGGTCTAAGATTTTTTAATATCATTGCCTTAAAATCCCTTAATATTCCCTTAGCATCAATTGCCTTCAAAATCAGGGAAGCCGATGATAAATTATATAATTGTCACTGACAGGATTAATTTTCGGAGAAAATCGACAAAAAAGTCTGCTTATAGGCGCTTGATAAATTATGATGTAAATTTCAGCGTAAGCCAAGCGTAAGGAAATCATGTTTGTCATAAATCACAGCTCTCCTCTTAAGCATTGGTACGTTATGCCTACCTTGCTTTAGTGTTTATAAACTCTGATGTCGTTCAATCTTCGTTTAACACTTCGTTCTGATTGCGCCTTACATGATATTCATGGTAGCTTATGAGCTATACTTTTTGCCCAACTGAGCACCGAGCTTTCAGCTTCTCTAGATCACCAGAAACGTTAATACAAACAAATGATAGCTGCGTCTGGTACAGATCCTATCACTTAAACCCAAGTTAATTGCATTAGGAGACCCAAGCTTTTCGTACGATTAAGGGTGCTTGACTATCTCAGCAAATTAAGGCTTCATTCGTTAACTTCACATAATTTTCCCTAATATTAGAAATAATGCCACAAGAATGATTCAAACCAATGAAAGCATCCATTTCAATTGGCGTGCAATGCTATAATGTTGGAAAGAGCTTGACAAAGCAGTGGTGATGAGGTCAAATTTTCAAGGAGAACGTTACTGAATAGTACGTAGAAATTGCATGGGCATCTGTAAATTTTCACCTGATTCAATGCAACTATGATGGGGTACATAGCCAACTATTTTCGTAACAAACATACAATTTGGAAGATTAATTAATAAAAATTAATTGATTAGAAACTAAATAATAAGAATTACTTAATTAAAAAATAATTAATAAAAATCAATTAGGTAATGAAAATCAATTAAATAATATGGAATATAAATTTAAAAAGATTAATTGATGTCGTTCACACTTCCAATGTGAACAGACGAGCCTGGGAGGTTTGTAATCGTGAATTTCCAATACTAATAAGCTACCTGCAAACTGCCAGGCGAGCGTGATGATGGAGTCGGTGTCTGTGTGGATGACATCGACAAAGGAGGCGTCGCTGGGGTCCAGACGTACAGAGGCTGGCATGTGCTGGAAGAAAGGCTCTGCAGGGTCGAGTCCTGTGATCCGACCAAGGCCCTTTACTCGCTCCCCGATGTGACCTTGAATTGAGAATATTATGAAATTATGAACATAATTTAAAGATAAACTGAATATAATTTAAATTATTGAATGGCTTAAAAATATAAAATGGTTTAGAATTAGTTCAATTTTAGAAAAAAACAAGGCATAAGGGACTGCCAAAAAGATAAGCAGTTTACGATTAAAAACATGAAAACTTCTTCACGTAACAAATGCTACAACTAATCCTAATATTAAACAGTTCCTATTATGCAATATGGAGCAATATTTTTATATAATAACAGGGGAGAAGCTATGAATAAAATTTATCCATCTATTAGGCATTTGTTATGCGCGAACCGAGGCAGTGTTTGATGAAGAGCAAATTAAAGGAAGTAAATTTGAGGGCAAGCTGAAAATATACAAATGTTATGTGTCAAACCGTGAAATTAGACAACTGTTATTACATTGGTTAATTTTTCGATGACTAGCTCCGCGACATCAAGCATTAAAAAAATCCCTAACACACTTGATGTAACTAATTATGATGGTGAAAGTAGGCCCGTAAAAACAAGTAATGAAAAATTTAAAGACTGACCAGCCATATGTGACCCTAAGGAGTGTCCGATGACGTGAACTTTGGCAGGATCTTGTCCCAACTTGAACTTGAGTGAGTTGATGAGGGCGGCGACTTCCAGTGCTACAACGCGGATGTTGGTAACGGCTTGGTGGTAGATCACCCTGGATCCACCAGACCAATCTACCGTGAACACGTTGTAGTCTCCGTGGTATAGCAGCCCGCGTACCATCTCCTGTTGGTTACCAGCCATTGGGGTCAATTCGGTCGTCGCATTCTTTTCACGTTTTCAATTCTCTAGAAAACCTACGCTAATTGCAAATTTAAACATAATAATCACTTTGCATGTTAAATGCAACCTAACTCGGCCGATAAATGATGTCAGAACAGCAATGATTTCCCTAAGTTAACAGATTGTTAATTAACTTGATCAACACTTGTTAGTGAATGAAGTTTTTGCATGTCGTATTTCAGTTATTTAAGTAATTACTTGTGATTAAACGTTTAGTACATCTTTAAGTCATTCATTTATATTGAAGCTTGGGAAGCTACGATTCTCGACCCTAGTATGTACCGATCCTCAATCGATTAATATTATTAAAGATATTCGATTTAATTCAAATAAATCCCAAAAAATTTTGAAATATTTTTGATAACGTTGTTTGATTATAGTTTTTAACTGCTTGGAGCTAACATTCTCACCTTGATCCACGTCGAATTTTGGTCGTCAAGGAAGCCGTGAACGATGAACTTAGTAGGATTTGTGGGGTTATAAGATGTATCCGTGATACGTGCCAATGTTCGACGTGTAAGTGGCACTCCATTTGTTTGTGTGCGAGTGTAGAGAGTGTAATGCGTGTTGATGGCATCACGTGTGTCAGGGGGAAGGTTTATTGGTCTGATGATGGGGTCGTAGAAATCAATTGTAGTCTCAAAACAACCTATCTTGCCGAAGCAGTGCCGTTCTTCGTGAAATTCATCGTTTGATTGCCCTGAAAAGTAATTGGTTAATTTCAAATTATCGTACGATTAACAACTACGAGTATAACTTTCAATGATTTTAAAATCACATTGAGAGCCAAACAATCTTTTGATGAGCTATTAGACCTCATGCAATCAATAAAAAAGTCACACATATAACAATTATGTAGTCATAGTTTTTATATTGATAGAATTTCATCATATCACATAATCAATTTTATTATCATATATAATTACGATCATCATTCGAATACTGAATGAATGGAAACTTAGCAATAAATTGTAATAAAACTTGACGACTCACTGCTCTGAGCTCCCGCAGGCAGAAGGCTGTTCAAGATAGGGCGGTAAATTGGGTCGACTTGTGCACGCAAAACGTTACCAACAACTGGCAAATTCCTCAAACTTTCCATCAGAATCCCGAAGAAACCCGAGGGTCGAGGTCGTGGTTCTCGGTTTGGTTTTGTGTGCTCATCAGTAGAATCTTTGACAAGTTGAAATTCAGAAGAAAATCCATAATTCTGATGACCAGAATTAGAATTTGGTTTCATCGTCGATGTTTGAGAGTAATTTGTGTGTCCAGATTTCTGTAGAAGCTCCAGAACTTTTTCTGCACTGAGAAGCTGTTGAACATGATTGGTTTGTTCATTTGGGAAACTTGTTCGGGTAAATAATTGATCGCGTTTAAACGAATCTTCAACTTTAGCTGATTGTGCGAGCGATGAGTTAAAAATTTCAGCTTGATTATTCGAGGTGAAATATACGTAGTGCACTTTGTTTTCAGGTTCGAATTTCAATAGCTGGGTATTTGGACTGTCGATGTTGATTTTTCGCGGCGTTGGGACAACATAATTTTTTTCACTAGAGACGCTTACGGAATTTTCATTTTTTGCATACGAATCTTTGGGTGAAACAAGCGTCTGATTTATATTGTAATAGATTAACTGAGCTGGTGATGAATTTACATAGTTCGAATCATAATTGGATGATGTCGCTTGTATAAGTTTCGTTTCTTCTTCGTTCTCATCTCGAGTTTGTGAAGTAATTGGTAACAAATTTCTATCTCGAATGTGAGAAGAAGTAATTGGTAAATTGGTTACCAGAGGCGTTTGTCCATCAGAGCTGCGGAAAAAGTCAGCAATCACAACTGTGTTCCCGAGATTAGGCTGACGCGTTGGTCGTACATGAGGTTCCCTCCCGCTGAACTCGGTAGCTTGACGCTCTCTTGCGGTTGAGCTTGGTTCCCGCTCGTCAAGATCACTAGACAACGGGAAGATTTCTTTTCTCTGTGCAATGAACTCGCTCAGAAAGCTGGCCTTTGATCTCAGTTCACTCGGCAAGGCTGTGGCGTTCGGTAGCAAAAAAATCGATGCTTGCAAATTGAATAAAGCCAGAAGCAGGGGCAAAAGTCTCAGTTTTGCCATGTCCGGAACTGTTGGGAAGATAAAAAGTATCTTAGAATACAGAAAGCCAGAGTAAAAATCAACCATAAATTATTATTGTACACTGTAATTAATTAAATGGCTCTCCTTTTAGCTATACCTTAAAAAACCAGTAGCGAGCAATTCATAAGTTAATGTTTTATATGACATTAATTGGATTAATGCAAATTAGGATTGCACTTAATTTGTTGATTGAATTTTTTAAAACCCCAGTAAGAACTAGACGATCAAAAGGACAATTCTACATCATTAAACTGCGTGTACATTAAAGCCTCAAGACTAATTTTAATACGTACTGTTAATACAATTATATATATAAGACTATAAATACAATTATCGTATTTATAAAGTGTGCAATAAGTGGAAGCAGGAAAGCCTCTACCGAACACGCGAATAAATTTTGAAACGTTTTTATTTCAGAATTCTGTTCTTGTATAAATCGTGACATCAATAATAACGGAGGATCTATTCAAAAAGCTCCTTCTAAATGAATTATGAACTGGTTACTCCCAGGCTTGTAGAAATAGAATTACTCATAATGCTGCCTGCATTGCAAAACTAACATGGCAGTTGATAATTGATAATCAAATTAATTGATAATTGATAATCAAAACTAATTGGAACTGTTTGATACCCTCAGTAAATGTGTCAGCGCCTGACGACAGTTGCGGCGCAACTGCGAACAGAAGCTGGTTCACTGCATGACTATAAAAGATGCAAGTCATCGAGTCGCAGGATGTCACCGGAAAAACAACGATCCGAGTGCATCCTAACATAAAAAATGCGAAAAAATTGTTCGAGCCTAAAAAGGGAAGTCATTTATTGAAATTTTTACTCCAGCATTACTTCATAGCGAAAATTTAGGTAATGTATACAGATTTGTTCATCAAATATTTAACGACAATGCCCCCATACGCAGAAAAAAATAAAATTTGTTTTGACTTTTTGGGACAGGGACGAATCGGTAACTTTTTTCAGAAGATACGAAGTATGGTATGAGGGAAACTTTAATTAACATCAAATCACACCAAGTAAACTGCTATAATTTATAACAAGTACGAAGTACCTATTCAGTTTTTTATATTTTTTTGCTAACATCAAAGCATACCAAGTAAATTGCTGCAACTTTTTAAAAAAGTATCAAGTTTTTTGCAACAGTGAATTTAATCGGATTACAGCATCAAGAGTTGCCGAGTCATGAACTGGGAGGTTTATTTTTAAGAGGCAACCAATGGACAACAACAGATCATCAAACGTACGTGACGTCGTCATTTTTAGACGAGCGCGCCTCATTGTCGAGAGACTATCAATTTTGTCCAATGATCGGTTCCAATTCGGTTTTGATATCGGTTAAAAATTTGTACACGACAGCGCTGAAATGATCGGTGTGTGATGAAAGTTCGTTTGTAGTTAAGCAAAGAATCGTTCATTTGTTGGGCAATAAATTTAATGTGTTTGTTCGCTAGTTAAAAAGTTTTAGAAGTAAGCAACATTACAGTATAATTTCGATATGTAACTATGTCAAGAAATGAGAAATCTAAATCGTTACGTGAAAAAAATTATGTGTTTCAAAACTCGATAAAAGTGAGGCAATTTAATATGTGCGGCACAAACTAATGTGCGTGTCAAAATTCAATATGTATGACGGAAATTTCTCTCATAAATTACATAAGCGTGCGGCAAGCATTCGAATAATTAAAGTGCTTGTCAAAATTCGGAATTAATAAATGCATAAAATGCCGGAATGCTTTCTCCTGACGTCATCATTTCAACAGCCGGTGCATCAGCAAGGCGAAAACATACCATGTGCATAAAACAGATGTTTTAGTAAAACTTGATCTATCAACTAGATACACTTTTATAAAATCCTAGATTTAGAAAGGTTGTTGTGGTGGATTGAATATAATTGAGAAAAGACGAGAAGGAATAAATGAGTACATAGTGAAAAAAAAAATACCGAAGCCAGACTAGAAAATAACTTAAAGCCGCAGAAAATCACAGCTCATCTACAGTTATGATAGTAATGTTGTAAGGGAAAATTGTGCTGTAAATAGGAAGGTATCTAAAAATGTATATAATAAAGTACCTAAGGTAAGCAAGAAATACATATAAAAATAACTCATGTAGTTCGCAAGTGAAACCTATCAGTAGTTAAGTAAATTATTCGTCAGCCAAACCAAATTATAAGTTGTTTCCAAACATATGAATTCATATGGTAACAAATTAACAGAATAAGCTCAAAAAATCGCTGAGAATCCGCCTGGATTCAAGCCAAAACGCATTTATTTCTGGTACCATAAGCGTCTTGCATGGAACTGATTTGCTATTGCGAAGAATACTAATAATAACATATTATTCTCTTTTAAATAAGAGGAAATTTTCGCACAAAATGTCTGTCAAATTAAATGTAAATTCTTTGATTAAAATTGTTTAAATTATATAGTTTGATTAGGGACTTTAACATATACGTAAACAATATTTAAACATCGTTATACAATGAAGTGAACAATTAGAGAGCGAGTCAAACAGTCAAAAGAAGATGCAGTGCAGAGAGGCTGGTGGTAGCATCAGAGAAAGCGAGAGCGGAGTAGTAGAAAGTTCGGACAATGTTACGTCACTTGATGCTGCAGGACATACACACGTAACACTCGACCAGTTTACACGTAACAATACTGGGCAAGTGGACGAGTGCTCGCATAAATTTCATCAGGTAATTTTAGTGCGAGAATACCGAAAAATCTTCACCATATATCCACGTGGCTATCGTTGAGAGTAATTTGTGTGTTCAGATTTCTGTAGAAGCTCCAGAACTTTTTCTGCACTGAGAAGCTGTTGAAAATGATTGGTTTGTTCATTTGGGAAACTTGTGCGACGCCTGCTAATCGCAAGTGACTAAATCTAAAAATTCATTGGAGTTTCAATCCAACGGGAAGCCGACACGAGTAAATGCAGCGCCTTATTGAGTACGTATAGATGTGCCATATTGAGTAAGTATAGAACTGATGTGCCATATGCTACAGTGACTGTTCAGTTATACAAGACAGTAATAACTGCTCTTCAGTATACAGCAGTAACGTACATTAGTAGCAGTTGGGCAACCTACAATAGTAAATGCTGTGAACTATACTGTTGTAAATGCTTAGGTCCATCGTTTAGTAGTAGTAATTATTGTGCAACATACAGAAGTAGCAAACAGATGTAAAATCCACTAGTAGCTAGATGCTGAACAATGTACACCATTAATTGCTGTACAATATACAGGAAGTACTGCTATAAGATACAAACACGTTGCGCTTGCACGGCATGCAATGCATCTGAAGAACAATGATTAAGCCATGCATCTCATACACGATATGCACTGCATATCACGCATGTGTACAATACAGCTAGTGCACGTAAACTAGAGATCGAGATCATTAAAGTTGCAAGGTTGTACTACTGAAAAGTAACGCGAAGGCAGCTAATTACTTGATGTCAGATTAAACCAAGTAGTGGTTATAAAAATTGTGAAAAATCAAAATACGGTATGACACTGAAGACATGCTAAAAGTTGGTGCTCTTATCATCGTTACGATGTGCTGGATGCCCAGCAGCAAAAAACTTGCTGCAAGAGAAAGCGAGTGTAAAGCTGAAAAAATGCGAAAAATCGTTTTTTCATCTGATCAGACTATTCTATATCAATCATTTTCAAAAACAAGTAGTTTTTCAAAACATAGTCGGTGAATAATAAATACTAATTATCTGCATTACTCGCAAAAGCGATGTCCGGTGTGGTCTCGTAGTTTACATTGAAAACAGCGAAATCGTTATTGATTAAGGACACCGAAGCAGTAATTAAAAGTTAGATATGTTTAATTAGATCACTTTCTTTGGCAAGTCCTTTTCAGTAAAACTACAATCATATTTATATATGTACCGTATATATGCAGGCTACCTATTGTAGTATTGATAATATTGCTAAAAGGCAACTTTTCAACGAGGAAAAAGGTTAGCCTGCGAGCTATACAAGCTATTCATTAAACAATAAATTAACTAGAAATTGTTTAAAATCAAGACATATGTTCAGTTCACCTTGCTAATCTGCTGCCTGCGCAATACAGACAAGAGGCTATGAACCTTGCGTCAAACCTAGTAAAAAATATTGCTTCATAATACCGCTATCAATATAAGTAGGCTGACATGTGACAAACCTTGTATCGACTCGATCTATAATATTGAGAAGCAAAACAAGATCATTACTCTGATTTGCAATGAAAGTATGGCGTCTTTGGATATATGGATGAATGTTTTCCAATGATTCAAGCAATAGTCAATAAGGCTTCACATGAACGAGTATTGTGAAGTATAACTATACATTACAATTCACAACCTAATAGTGAAATTTTCAAGATGAGTCATTCGATGAAAAACATAAATAATTCTTGCCGTAGAACTTGACTTCTCTTGTGCAATTCGCGGAAAAAGTAGTCAAGGTAGTCAGGCCGAAACTCAATTTTTTATGCAAATTGATGACCTAACGAAGAATGGATCAAACGTAACCCAGGTTGCGGCATACAGCAAAACCATCTATGATATTATGCCAGAAACGTCGCAATGCAGAGCATCTAAGGCCGAACTAAGAAAAAAACGCGACGAGGTCATTCTACCACGATGAGGTTTCGTAGCATCAACTCTGAGGATAGATAGTAAATAGCTGAAGAAAGCTACGAGGTCGTCGCTATAATGACTTCTCGAACGCGTGATAATACCGTAGTGGAAAGGGCTGAGACGTTATGCGATGATGAGGCAGATATCATTATAAACCAAACATTCCATGCATTATCTCTTAATAAGTATTTTAAGTGGTTTCAAGCAGTGAAAGTCATAACCCAAACATCAATATAATCCGTTGATGGTACCTCGGCACGGAGTCGTCATCGAGATAGTAACACCCGTTACAAAATGAATTGGAACACTATGTAAGTAGTAGTAGTATAATGGTTTACTAGCGCTTCAGCTATCAAGCTATTTCGCACCGGAGGTAAAAATGCAACATCGCCAGCAAGGCGGAAGGTCTCAATTATTCAAAATCTCAAATTAATCATTACCCTCAAAGGGTGGAAGGTCTAAATTGTCCAGCCCGCTGAAGCTGGCTCGAAGGAAGCAGCGTTAGCATCTCAAAGAGACGAAGTGACAAGGAGGGACAGGTGAAAAGCAACAGAAACGAAGACACTCGAACAAGAGGTCGCTTACACGGGACGTCGGCCGCCCGCACGAGAGAGACAGAGAAGGGAAATGTAAGGAATCCTACCTACATAATAACTTAATGCAAAGAATCCTACCTACATAATAACTTAACCCCACAACTGAGACCCGCAGTCAGACACCGCGAGCTCAGCGGTGGGGCGCTCAGAAACAATCCCCCTAGGAACGGGAGATCCCATAGGACTTCTGACGAGCACAGACACACTTCAGAAGTCCCCCATGAGGGGGAACCCTATGTAAAAGCTCCTAAAGGGCGACGGCGAACGCGGCGATATCAAAATTGGAACCTATATCGGCCGTATTGATGTCGCGCGGCAATGCCAAGATTGCACACTATCACGGCGTTGTAGTTTACAGTGTTCCGCCACGATGCTGATCCAATCTGAAATAAAAAATAACGTTAACGTTGGCGCCAAATTACCTGCATTCGTCAATGTTGGAATACAGCCGTTCACTACATCATTGCGCCCTATTAATGCACAAGCTATAGCCACCTTAGCACTGTTGTACGGCTGGCTGCCGGTACATGCAAATTGCACATGCGGGCCGACTACGAATATTGTACCGCCGAAGTGCAGCGGCACCTGAGATCCACGATGAACGGCTAAGGCCGGCGCCACAGCGACGCATAAACGCTGGCAGTAAGGATGTAATTAATTCGAGCTTTCCGGATACAGTACGTGCATATCATTCGACCGAGGTTTAGGTTCGTTCGAAAGCGTCTCATCGGAGTAGCGAAACTGGATATCGCGAGACCTACCACGTTTAGAGCGCAGCCATCGCTTGGTTGCTGAAGCATGTCTAGAGACAAGATTATGCTGTTATCCAAAAACAAGATCATTTGGTTGTTATGCTGCTTCTTTATTTTCAGTTTATAAATTTTCAAGCCAAGGTTTGCCATTCTTCTAATGTCATAAGAAGTGGAACATTATGGTGCATATATTGCCTAATAAATTGTTCACAAATATTTATCTTCTAGGTAATTAAAACATATTTCCCAAGAAATTAGTAGGTAATTTTCCAGAAGCAGTGCTTCATCGTCTTTCCAACATAGCACATAAACTTATACGCAGGGAATTAAACCTTCGTTCTTACGCCGATCGAGAGCCTGCATGGGCTGCCATGAGACGACGCAAAAGCTATGCGGTGACAACGTCGGAGCTCGGTGATATCATCGGCGGCAGCGGTGCTTCGCGTGACGACGGTGGTAGCGGTGGTGTTCGGTGGCAGCGGTGGTATTCTGTGGCAGCGGTGGTGTTCTGTGGCAGCAGTGGTGTTCTGTGGCAGCGGTGGTGTTCAGTGGCAGCGGTGGTGTTCTGTGGCAGCGGTGGTGTTCTGTGGTAGCGGTGGTGTCCGGTGGCAGCAGTGGTGTTCTGTGGCAGCGGTGGTGTTCTGTGGTAGCGGTGGTGTTCTGTGGCAGCGGTGGTGTTCTGTGGCAGCGGTGGTGTCCGGTGGCAGCAGTGGTGTTCTGTGGCAGCGGTGGTGTTCTGTGGATGTTCGGTGGCAGCGGTGGTGTTCTGTGGCAGCGGTGGTGTTCGGTGACAGCGGTGGTGTTCGGTGGCAGCGGTGGTGTTCTGTGGCAGCGGTGGTGTTCGGTGGCAGCGGTGGTGTTCGGTGGCAGCGGTGGTGTTCGGTGACATCAACGGTGTCGGCGTCAGCGGTGCTTCACGAAGCTAGTGGCAGCAGTGGCGGAGGAACAGCGAGACGGCGTTGTGAAGGCCGAGTTAGGAAAGCGGAGCGACGGTCGTCTGCCACACGTATAGCGCAGTTGCAGATGAGCTTCTTCCTGTCATATCTAGACCAGCCGCAGCTGCTTCAGAAGCTGTAAAAATTGACTACGCAAAAGTTCCTACTATCGAGCAATATCATTTATGTGCCTGCTTGTTATAGGTGTAGAAGTGAGTTATGCCACTTTAACTGCTTGTTATATGTGTAAAAGTGAGCTATGCCACTGTTACTGCTTGTTATAGGTGTAGGAGTGAGCTATGCCACTGTTACTGCTTGTTATAGGTGCAGGAGTGAGCTATGCCACTGTTACTGCTTGTTATAGGTGCAGGAGTGAGCTATGCCACTGTTACTGCTCGTTATAGGTGTAAAAGTGAGCAATGCAACTGTTACTGCTTTCATTGTTACTCATATCCGCGTGGATTTGTCTTCGACAGTTCTCTGGCGCTGACTTTTCTGCGGCTGAAAAACACTTAGCGTGGCAGACGGCCCTCACCATTTTGCTTCTGCAAGAATTTAGTAACAGTCTGGAACTAGAGCGCTATAAAATAGTAGGTCAATCGGTAGAAAATCTGTTATTGAATTTCAATAATGATGTTTCCTAGGTTAATGATTAAATAATTCGTTTTGTTCACAAGACATTTTCATTTAAATAACTTCCTTAATTAATTGCTAATATATAATTTTGAGGCTTGATATCACAGAATGATATACTTTTGTGTTATACAGGAGTTTATTGTTTCCCTTTCTATAAAGTTCCTATACAAACTGGATATTCATCACCGTTATGGGACAACCACTAATTAAAATCAGAGCCGTCTTCCTGTGCAACAAACAATAATATAGTCACTTTATAAAAAAACAGAAGTTATGAAAAACGCTGAGACTGCGTTTGTCTCGTTAAAAACGAAGGGAAGGTTTTGATGCCATATATAGGCTGAAATGAAATCTAAGTAACAACACCAACCTCTCGTCTCGGTGCATAGAATCTTTCCTATCCACTTTGGCTCAATAGTACTCAAGAAAGAGCAAATAGTCTTTTCATTGCGACACGGCTACAGATAAACTGAAGAATGTGCTTACAGTCATACCAATATATTCCCTCATATTGGAGTTTCAATCCATTCAGGTATTTAGTGATTAGGTTTTAATGTATTCAACACGCCAGTTTCGGGAAACGTAGTATGACAAATGAAGTTATATAGGTTACACGTACAATACAATAGTTATTTATGCAATAGTTTGGCTCACGTTTGAACTACCAAATTTATAGAATGTTTCAATTACAGCTTCAAATTTCTTCTAACTTTTGTTGCATTAAATTCAACTTTTAAGTAAACAATTCCTTTTAACAATGGCAACTTATTAGAATAACCGATTGAACTTTCGAAGGGTTCAGGATGACTTGGATTGTACTCTCTGGATCTTCTCCATCGTCAATTCAGTGAACAAAGACCACCTGACAACTTTCTTCTGAGATAATTTTCACTCTGAATAATTAACGATATATTGTCTAGAAAATGACAAAGGTGCACTAATAACAGATGCTCATGAATGACATGACAAACATGTTCTTCCGTTTGGTAGAAAGTTTTCATTGGAGCTAGGGTGCTGCGTAAAATGGTCTTCAGTAATAAAAAGCTCAATTAAAGAAATATAATCTGAATTCCCCCCTTTTTCACAAACTAGTCGATATTTCACTACGCTTGCTAATCGCAAGTGACTAAATCTAAAAACTTGTTGATTGTTAAACTCGAAACATTAAAAAACTACCTGTGACAAAACTTTGGTCGAACGTGAAAATCTATAAACTAATATTTAGCATTTAAAAACATAACTCACCATTTCCGGGCGTAGTTCTGATAAAATCTTCGGTGTCACAGTTCTTAGCACTATGAGACCTTCAATAGATTATTGGTCGAGTCAGTAGTACCGTAACAGCAATATTTATAGGCAAAATTTTCACTGCACAAGTACATAAAATAGACATGTACATTTCACAGACGGAGAACAACAGTCAACCCATCTGTTCACCTCACAAGTAAACCCATTAGTTTATTTACAAATTAGAATAAGATTCAAAACCTTAACACTCCATGAACATTTACTGCTCGTGCTTTGTTCATTTCCTACATTTTATTCTCACAGTTATTGTAGAAGAACACACCATAATTTACCTAAAATTATCGTTTAATTATTGCAAACTGGTCTTACTTACTTACTACGTTTAATTTTGGCAAACTGGTCTTACTTATAATTCATGCTTGACTCTTTCTCTTTGAATTAATTTCAGATTCAATCATACATAACAAAATTCCTTAAATCTCATATGTAAGCGACCAGCAAAAATTGTGTAATTCTTGCGTTCTTAGTGACTTTTTTCTCGGAATTGTGTAACGCGTAAGGAGTGCTCGGGAAGTATGGCTCAAAAAAAATATAACTCAGTACTCACAGCAGTGAGTGACAGAGTGCGCATTTTCTCGTCGACGAAAACTTGAGGTCACGGACAGACAGACGGACAGAGAGACAGACGGACATGGCGAGCACAATAGTGCATTTTTTCCATAGATAAGAAAATGCGCTAAAAACTTACAAAATGCAAAACGCGTGTGTTGGGAATGAATTTGTACGGCATCTGTGGCACACACAAGAATTCCGGAAAGATAAACTTTGAAGCTGCCAAGTTAATGGGCAATAGATTAAAACAGTCAATGTGCACTTTTAGGGTTAAGAATTATCAGACCTTCATCACAGTTTAGCTGCTTTAGCACAAAGAAAACGTGGTTCTGGATTCTTTATATAAACTAAAGATTATTTTCAAGGTTGATTATTCTTTTTGATACAATGCAAGAAGATGATAGCAGATATTTAAAATGAATTTTTATGTTCCAAAACAATATTAAATAATTTGCTGAAAATATTCACTCGTCATGTATTTTTAAAATGAACATTAAACACGTTTTGGCAAATGCTGATCTTACTCAAATGTCCGGCTGTGAAATATTGATATCAATTAAAAATAATTGGCCCAGCAAGATAGGAATAAGCTGTACTTTCAAACACAACGATATTTATTAAGAAGAAAGTGGAGACGGCAGTTGCAACCGCAATTGTTTCGTTAGGACTTAAGTCTAATTGCTGGTGTTTGTTCTAAGTCAAGGTCTTCCCGAACGTGATTGGAAAGTCGCCTTGTCGACGCTAGGCTGTACAAACAGACTGTTACCTTAGCCGTTGAACCCTTCAACATAAAAACAGCTGTATACAGCCACATTTATTGTCGCATTTGAAGTTTTTTAAATCAAAACAGCTCTGGAAATACCGATCAGTAAGTTTAATTCACCGAATCCCTAGTTCACTCCAATTTTTTTCATAAACCTAATAAAAGTCGAAGGCAACGTAAACATTTTCATTTTAAACTATCAAAGCCCGTTATGCCATCGGTTAGTATCGAACATCATCCAAACCATGGTTCTATTCATTTTATATACAGCAAATAAACAAAAATTCATACTACGTTGAAAGGTTCACACGTCTATTGTACATGAGGATTATCGAGTTGAATTCAATAAGAAATCGAAAGACAAAAAAATGGAAAGAAACGTAGTTTTAATAGAAAATCATCGTTTCATTTGTCGTCAATCAGAAACTTTTTAATTAAATTAAACATTCAGATGTTATTCATTCATCTGCTTGACTTCGCTGCAAACCGCGGACTGTTCGCGGAGGAGAAAGTTGTAAAAGAAAGCAGACACGGCGAAATTTTATTGACTAGTTGGAGGTCAATAACAACCGTATTGTATATTGTTGTATTTGGTGACATTAAATTAAGAGATACCGTACTGTAATTTCAAACAAAATTTGAATGCTTGCACCGATCGTCTCGTTATCTCAACAAGTAACAACTGAATATCTACGGTTACTCCTGGATTTGCTGGTTTTCGGCCAACGTGTTAATGGACCGCAAAATTCACTATTTTTTTAAATGCTTTTATACTCCCGTACTTATTCTATGCAAGATTTTTCTAGCTCCTGTTAAAAAAATCGACGAAAACAATATTTCGAAAACGCATTTGCTTGCCTAATTCGAGAACGCATTTGGTTACCAAGTTGCGTTTGAAATTGAAATCAGCTTTCGTTAACTACTTTGTGATAAGGGTTGAACGTCATATCGGTGGCCGCCAACGATACGCCAATGACAAAAATTATGAATAAATTTCTATGCCATCATGCATGAGCAATCGTAACGGGTAACACATCTGAAGCACAATCGCCACAATGCAATAGTTCCAACAAAATCAACTAGGAACTGTTATCCAGAGAATATTGCGTATGTCTCAGGTAGATGTGACTACAGTTCCCACATATACAAAATAAATAAGGAAATGAAGCGCGCAAAGTTTTGTCATTGATGCGATGAAGCATGCGAAGAATTCCGAATAAAGCTTCTGATCTCTGACGCTTCTCCTTGACACGCTTCCAACAAAAGGTCAGAGTTAATAGCTATATATTGAAGTGCCAGACCATCACATGATTTCAAATAGTCAATTATGTTTGTAAACTGATACAATAAAACTGATACAATTTAAAGAATAATGTAAACAAGGAGAGGACATAGAAAATTAATAATGATTTGTTCTGGCATAAACATAATTTGCTTTTTTTTGTGCTAATACTAATTTAAATATTTCATCTTAATGTCGGGATATATAAGGACTTGATATAGATCACCAACAATATAATTTCGTATTTGATTCAATCAACAAGAGTTAGGGAAAACAATGCTAACTGAATTTTAAAAAGAAAACCACCCATTACAATTCGTCACAAATTTAGGCAATCGCAGGTTGTAGAAATGCATGATACACGAAAATTTGAGACGATTTTCTAAAATTACAACTGCCAGAGCCTAAGCCTGTTGTTCGATTCACAATGATCGCGGAACTGTTGCGTGTTCTTTATAATTCAAGTGCAAGACAGACGAAGTAATGAGTTATTCAGACCACCTCTTTCAAGACGTGGGACGTGGAGCATTGGTGCAGCAGTATGCCGTGCGTGATGTGAACTACCTAGGAAATATACATGCGCCTTACTGTAACTTCAATGGCAGAAGTTAGGCAATAGATTGAGAACAAATACATAGATATTGACCACACAGCTAGTTAATGCTATAATACTGTTAATACATTACCATTAGAATATCTTTCTTTCAAGTTCAGGATGTAGGCTAGTGCTTAATTTGTAACAGATTAATCGACAAAGAGATTTGAGTTAGCGCGTCAAATCGACAGCTCCCAGCAGAGCTTAATGCTACCAGTAACAACACAGCAGGACTATTACCATTTCTTCACATCTTGTATTCTCTCAAAGAAAATCATCGAGGACATCCTTGCATTACTATACTCGAGTATAAAATTTGTTCTAACTAACGAAATTTTTGTATGTAATATTTTCTAAGTCGCACAGGTGTTGACGTTAGATTGTAGTTAGTCGAACGCGGAGAGAAAGGTTATTTTCTCTAGGATGCCTATAAGGACTAATCTAACACACCACCTTATGTATTAATTCCCCTAGAATAATTTCGAAGTCCAGACATTTGTCTCATACTTCAATTTCAAATAAGTATAGTATTAGTTTATAAACCTAATCCTCAGCGAAAGTGCTTCCTCGTTGCATCGCTTCACTGGGTCACTGACACCAGGATCAACACACATACGTTCACTTCCGAAGACGAACGGAGACTGCACCGTTACACGCACGTGCAACCTGTTCGAGCCGCTGGCTGAGCGGTTGGTTGCAATGAGAAGCCTGCAATGCAAAAACCATATGCTGACAGTTGTCAACTGATGAAGGTTGTCAGGCTGCTGCTAGCATGCGCTTGTTTTTTTTTTTCAAAAAGATCAGCGGTCAGATTAAATATTTCTTTCCAGCTGCAATACAGTCAGAGATTCTTCACGCTCCTATGAAACTTTTCTGGTGAATTTTTGTTCATACACAATATACCAATTAAATTTTCATTCCTCATAAAAATATGTGTTTGAACGCCTAAAAAACCCGCATCTAATCAATCTCTGAGCGATCAGCGAAACTTCCCAAAATAAATCGCGGCTATCGGTCATTAACGTCTTTCAACGGTAATACTATCAGCCAATTTCTTCTTCTAAATAACGACTCACCACGGTAATACTATCATCCACGTCCTTCTTCTAATTGGTAATTACTTTAGCTATGAAAAGTCGTCTAATTAAATTCGTTTATACCTACTAAATTTCCAATTTTTATTTTTGAATGCGGACGGATGTACAGTCGCGTAATCAAACTATCCAACGAATGACGAATATCCAACGATAAGCACATTTTTTCATCAAGTACCTTACAAATAGTCTTCAATAAATGTTAAGAGAATCACAAAGTCCAAATTATCAGGCAGTGGAGAGCAAAAAAACTGTAGCGAACTTTCGCTCTCCTGCATCCCTTGAGGACAGAAGACAGCAGACGCAGTTATCGTTGGAATAATTATTATTAATAATGCGCTTTAATGATATAATGCGCATTAATCATTTGGAATGCGCTTTTAGCATATACTTCACATTAATAATTTATAATGCGCTTTAATTATATAATGCGCAATAATCATTTATGATGCGCTTTTATTATATAATGCGCATATCATTCGTAATGCGCTCTAATTTTTCTAATGGCGTGAAGTAGTTGAGTTGGTGTCATTTCATTTCATACTTTTTGTTGTAACAAACATTCTCTTTATCAAAGCAAAAACGTGTTTAGCTCCCTCATGCATGGAGGGTATCTCTATTGACGAGTAAAGTGTTCCTGAACATAAAAAACATTACAATTTTACCCCTCATAAAATATTTGTCTTTAAAAGACCTAATCGAGATGGCCTCTATCGCCTTACACTCTCTGAACAACATTTCAAGTTGTTTGTTGAACAACAACATTTCAAGTTTTCCATAGGGATGTAACGGGCTTGATCGAGGTACTGCATATTAATTATATAAGCTTTTCTGAACCTTGAGCGGCTGTCCCGCAAAAACTTCACTCCGTCGACCTTCAAAGACACATTTTAGCATCTAGTTCCGAGTCCTCTTCCAGTTCCGCTTCACAAGATGCTTCGGCGACACATGCGTGCACGCGCTGCCTGGGCAGAGTATTGTTCCGCATTGTCGTTGACTACTTGAGCCTGAGCGCACGCTGCCCCAGTGAGTCTAGGGTGAGAAGCGAGTGACGTAAAGTGAAATTTTGTGATGAAATTTTTAGCGGCTCCCGTGGGTAAAATTTTTGAGGTGTATCTTCTACAATTCAACTGTAATATAACTGCTTATTTGTAGATGTGAAAAAATTCAAATCTTTTAACTGACCAAAGGCGCCGTAAACGAAAGCTCCAGCTGTACACAGTTTCTTATTAATTCAAGAAAATATTTACGCAAACTGCAAATATCAAACACAAAAAAATGAAAATCAGAAGTAATATGATGCATTCAAAAGTATTCAGTGCATGCTTTGTGCTTGTAATGCTCGCTTTCAACAGTTCAGCACAAAAAACTTTACCTTCGACTGAAAACCTTCTGAATAATTCAACGTTTGCATTTGATGCCTTGCAAAATAACTCCGAGTTTTCACATCATATTGCAATATCATCAGTGCAAAACAACAAGACCGGCCAGGCAAACACATTAATCTTCCAGGAGAATAGCACCAACTTTTCTAACGAAGAAAAAGGCACTTCTAACATCAAACCATGTAGTGAGAGCTGTAATGTTGATAAAACCGAAAACACAAGAAATGAAATCTTGATGAATTCGCGCGTTAAAAGGCAAAGTTACATCGATCGCATAAACCAATACTCCCATCTTCGCCTCCCGTCTATTGAAATGCTGAAGGAATATGCTACCAGCATCCCCGAATTCTTCACTCGATTGCTCGACAGCTTTACTACGTACCCAATTTTTGGGCCTCCAGCTGCAAAACTTAGACGAATTCTTCGCACTGATGCAGCGACGGCGAGAGAGAACAGTAAGTCTTTATTTTCGCTAGCTTTGACAAACAGTGATTCAGTTCTTTTATATGGTAATTATATAGATTAATGAGCCAGTGATTCAGCGATAGAGACCCATGAGGGGGGACTTCTGACGCGGGTCTGTGCTCGTCAGAAGTCCTATGGGATTTCGCGCTCCTAGGGGGCTTGTTCCTGAGCGCCCCACCGCTGAGCTCGCGGTGTCTGACTGCGGGTCTCAGTTGTGGGGTTAAGTTATTATGTAGGTAGGATTATTTGCATTAAGTTATTATGTAGGTAGGACCATGCATTAATTATTATGTAGGTAGGATTCCTTACATTTCCCTTCTCTGTCTCTCTCTTGCGGGCGGCCGACGTCCCGTGTAAGCGACCTCTTGTTCGAGTGTCTTAGTTTCTGTTGTTTTTCACCTGTCCCCTCTTGTCACTTCTCTTTGAGATGCTAACGCTACTTCTTTCGAGCCAGCTCCAGCGGGCTGGACATCTGAGACCTTCCGCCCCTTTTGGGTGATGATTAATTTGTAATTTGAGACCTTGTAATAATTGAGACCTTCCGCCTCGCTGGCGATGTTAACTTTTGACCTCCGGTGCGAAATAGCTTGATAGCTGAAGCGCTAGCAAACCATTATAATACTACTACTATCAGTGGTAGAGAAACAATTTCTTACATGATACCCAGAGTAAACATCGATAAGTCAAGATAATTACTCCATAAATGAAATCTTGAGCGTCACAGCATTTACACTTATCAACAGACATTTTCACATTTCATAATACTTCCTCATATTCCTGCTTGACTCTATTTCACATTTTACAAATTTGATCTTCGGGTTTTTACATGCAAGTGGCATTTTCATCGTGTCTTTCTCAAACGACTTCTTACGTTGAAATGACGGCACTGAAAAAACAACACAAGCAAGAAACCTGCAACTGCTAGCCAGGTTATAGTCTCCAACTACCAATAAAATGGGTCAATATTTATGATATACTGTATATCTTTATTTCAGGACCAAGTTTAAAAGATTTATCAGGTTAAAATATAAGAAAAGATACGAAAATAAAGTGATAGCTTATAGAATCTCTATAGCTTTCAGATTAGTTCTGATAATTTTAAAGAGTTATATACGGTAGCGGATAAGTTCACTGCAGAGATTTGTTTCAGGAGTTCCTTTTCCTATATTAACGCACATGCCGTTTCTCTGCATTTGTTTTCTGTTCATCGTTCAATTGCGCCTTTCTGTTCATGCATAAGTCATGCTTCGTCTTGACCATTTTTATAACACTCTCAATACATGTTGCAGGATTACCGTTTGGTATTAAACTAAATAAAGATTTGCTTTAAGAGGCTATTTTTATGTGTGTATCAAGCACGTTTCACTTTTTCCACTAGCAAATAATTAATTAACGATTTAATGAAAACCAAATACAGGAAAACTGCAGCCCGAGTTCGAAGAGAAGGAGTATTGCTTCGGTGAGATCGGTTGCTTCAAAATTACTCGCGATTTCTACGATCCTGTTTTGCGGCCGTTGAACGTGCCTCCGGAATCGAGAGAAGAAATTGGTACAAAATTCACACTATTCACCCAAACTCAACCCGAGGGTCAGGCAATTAACCCTCGGGACTTGTTGGTGTTGAAAAATTCGAGTTTTAACCCAAAAAATCCCACCAAAATAATCATCCATGGTTGGCTGACCGACCCTGCAACCACGTGGGTTGAGGTACTGAAAAATGAATTCATTAAACATTGCCCATTTTTTATAAGTTATATCATGACTTTTACGTCAAACATTCAATCATGTTCAGATTGACGAATATAAATAGTGTAAGTTCTCAGTCACCCGTATTTTGATTCTAATTCCATAGCGATTTAAAATTATATATTTCAAGCAGTTATTGAACGTTAATAACCAAGGAATTACATGTGATGATATAGCAAGTTTTGGCGACAAAAGTATATAATCGTAATCTATTACTGTCGTAGGTTTCCACCCTTAGTTAGTTCCACTAATAATCATTAGATATGCTTTTCCTCCCATTTAGGATTTTTCAAAGGAAATAATTGAACGCCACAACTACAACGTCATTGGCGTACGATGGGCTAGAGGATCGTACGTGTTCTACACTTTTGTGTTGCTGAACGCAATGGTGGTCGCTCTGGAAATCGTCCACCTCCTAGGATGGCTCGTACAGAACAAAGGCGTTGATGTGAAAGACGTGCATCTCATTGGACACTCCATGGGCGCTCAGATATCTGGTAAGTCCAAGGATTAATTACCATGAATTTACTGATGTATTTCTGTGTTTATGAGTGAGATCTCATGTTACTTATATTATAAAGTAATTCAACTTATAAACACTAAACTGAAGACATTCACCGATTCCTGGAGATTACTTCTTTATCACTGTATCGCAAATGCGGTCGTGAAAAGGTTTCAGTTCAGATAAAACACTGAGTATTTACACTGTATTTAGTAAAACACGTGTGTGCATTGTACAACTGCGTTATGCCGTACGGCAATCTTTCCCAGCTCGTTAGAAAAACATGAATAAATGAATTCCGGATCTTTGCATAACCTAAAGTATGGAAAGCCCAAATGAAAGTGAAAGAATTGTTACTTTGAAATATGATAGATTTTATACTATTCCCTAACACCGACATCACAGGATACGTTGGCGAGCGTGTGCCAGGGTTGGGCCGGATCACAGGGCTGGACCCTGCCAATCCGCACTTCCAAGGCATGCCGACTTCAGTGCGTTTAGACCCTTCAGACGCGCTTTTTGTTGACGTCATACACACGGACAGCAACTATACCGACCCTAGAGGTGAGAATTATTAGTTATGATCTGTGCGTGCATTGTCAACTTTCAGTCAAAAATGACAAGAGAATTTATTATGGTTTTTGATAATAGTTCATTGCAGTTAATTCAATACGTTATCAATTGTTCCAAAATAGCCAAATATTTTCGTGAGCAACCTTATATATAACTATAAATCATTTCTTTTAATTTATGTCAAGTTTTATACTATTTATATTGGTTTATTTCATTCATGCCTACAACAAATGTCATGAAATGGAAAAAACATACACAAGGTTAGTAGGTACTTATTTTCAGAAAATTTTCAAAAATAATCACTTATTTAAATTATGAGAATTTTTTTCAATGAAAATAAAGCCTATCATCCTAGTAAGGAGACTTGTATTATAATGGCTTGATAAATTTTTCAATTTTGTCACAAAGAAATTTTTCTTGACGCGCAAGAGGATTATAGTTTGTGGTGGAGGAACTATGATTTAAATGTTAAGTTACGTTGTTAAAGATTATAAAGTAAACATATATAATTTTTTTCCTCTAAAATTATTTCAAGTGTCGAATTCTTCGTTAATTAGTGCCATTTTTTGCCGCTTGAAAATGCGTTTCCTGACTCAGACTGGACCAAGTATGGGACTGGGGAGCTGACAGGTCACGTGGACTTCTTCCCCAACGGTGGAGCCAACCAGCCAAATTGCGAGTTTCTTACACCTGAAAGTAAGTTGAAAGTAAACTTTAGAATAACTGCAAGATTCTAATACGAGTAATTAACCCCGAATTACGCGATTAAATTAAACCATTTATGCGATCAATGGAATAACGAGGTAATATTGAAGAAAATTCATTCATTTCTTTTACAGTGACGATAATGCTTCATTACAAAAGCTGTATATACTGGTATTTAAATTAACTTTACCTGTTAGTGTGCATTGCTTACCATACTTGATGTAGTATTTCCATACAAAGTTCAACGAATAGCATTTGAGTAGAGCATAACAAAGTGTACAACTCCTATTGGCAGAGGTGCTGTGCAATCACGCAGTGGCGAAGAGATTCTTAAGAGCTTCTGTCACTACGTCGTGTCCGTTCCTTGCCTTCCCGTGCGACTCCTACGAAAATTACAAAGCGGTAACATCGAAATATTGAAATAAATTTAAGTCGCATGTTGGTGAGTTTAAAAATTTAAAAAATTATCATTATTAAATCCTAATTTTATGCACTTAACTTCCTGAATTTATTGGTTTTATTTTGAAGACATTTATATAATACGCTACAGGTCTTTAAAAGCCAAAAGTCAAAAAAATATAACTCAGTACTCACTGCAGTGAGTGACAGAAAGCGCATTTTCTCGTCGACGAAAACGTGAAATCACGGACAGTCGGACAGACAGACGGACAGACAGACAGACGGACGTGACGTGCACAATAGCGCCTTTTTTCCATAAATGAGAAAATGCGCTAAAAATGTTGTGTTTCCTCACTCATACATTTTTTCATTATATGTCTAAATTATCCATGTTCCCCAAACAGGGCAAATGTTTCTCATGCTCCGGTCACCTGGGCTGCGCGCCGATGGGCCTGAATGCGGACTTGTGGAAGCCCCGGGGCAAGGAGGGAGTGGCGATGTTCCTCACCACATCGTTACGTCCGGACTACTGCCGTAGGTTACGGAAAAACGGCTACTTATTGAGATATTAAGATCAGTATTAATAAAAGACGAAATGAATAACAAGCTGAATACCGTCAATTTGAATGCCATCAAAAAATATGTTCTGATCAACTGTAAAGAGATTAAATTTATAGACTCCTGTAACATAAATTTGGTTGACATTCGAGAACGGAAGACAAACAATTACCCATGTATTTTCTGTTCCAGAACCTTACAAGCAATTTTGTTAGATAATTAATAAGGTTAATAACTCATCAAGCAAAGTGGTATGAATATTCTAATTTTACATTCATGAGTTATGTTTCACGCATGGAAAATGGTATTCCACAGAGTACCACTCTCGTCTGACTCTGCATCTTCCCGCCAGAGGCGAGTCGCAGAGTTACTCGTACGGACGCATCAGAGCTACTCTGATGAGAGGCTCAGTGCGTCTGCAAACTTTCTGGCTGCCAAGAAGGTTCGTAAATTGATTTTAATTGTGTTTTTTTTAAATAATGTTCATGGGTTAACTGCAAGCTTTTGACTTTTGCTGATTATTCATAGATTTGTGAAGCTTTAACAACACCAGAACGATTTCTTGAATAAGACTCAATTATTAAAATGAAATGCTGTTTTGAATTTAAAATTAACATATCCCAAACTATTATGCGCCTAATATTCCGGATGATTAAATGTTTGAAATTTCCTAAGAAATAAAATGGTAGCTTATATAGGTGAGGTAATTAAATTGAGGCCCGTTTCAGTTAAAAATTAGTGCCAATATTAACTGCTGCCGAATGCCAAGCTACCGTCGTGCGGATGCCGCTTCAGTGCAACATCAGTGATGGAAAGACCGTTTAGGCGCCGATATTAGGACCTCTCGTTGGCGTTGCCATCGTCGAGTTGCATCGACGGTCTTTGTTTTGACAGCAAATTATTATCTGTAATATAAAATCACATATAACACTGCCGTTTCTGTATAAATTTCAAAAACACACTTGCGTTTGGCAGAGGCGCCGTGCGTCTGGAGCTCGGCACGTCGCCGACGTTTCTCCTTCGTCACGGTGACGACCACAGCTCCTGTGACGGCGTTGAGCTGAGCTGGCATGCGCAGCAGGACGTGTTCAGGCCATGCAAGGGACGATGTGAGCCTCACTTGCGCCTCTCGCACGTCACCTTCACGCCTCTCGATAACCGTGATGTCCTCACGGGCAACAGGTGCAGTGTTACAAGTATTTATATAATTTGTCTGCTTAAATTACAACTTCACCAACAATTTAGAAGCGAACAGAAAGTAGGGCAAGTTCACCATATCTTCAATGAAAACGTTATGGATACCGTTTTACTGATGAAAGAGCTGGTTTCCGAAACGTTCCCATTGAATATTATAATATTATAAGAAACTTCTCGGCGTTTTCTTTCTTTAAAATTCTTGGTGTGGTGTTATGTAACGCTTGTTTGTTCTTGGCATCACATTGCCTGAAGTTGACGGAGTTTTTATGTTCATCAATAAACGTTGCTAATGCAAAGGAATATTCATAATTGTAATACTTTCTCTCGAGTTCAGAAAAATTCTTATAGGATTAACTTCGGAATATTTTCAAGGATACTTCTCATGTCAGGCATTGAAAAATCATATACTCAGTATCAATTATCAATTTTTATACATAGATTAGGGGATCGGTTTTTTTGATACTATATAAATCAAATTATCACTAATTTCGGAGGAACGACATTCAGTTAGACAAGCTAACTTTTTTAAAAGATGAAGCTTTGTTTCCGGTGCACTCATGTTCATCAACTTGGTTTAAGGGTATTCAGTGCTTAGTTTTGCTGTAATTTTAGCTGTACTCCCGTTGCATTAAAAGTTTACATAAATCACTGTTAACGCAGTTAATGGTGATGATTGTTGCCAGACCATGATTGTTAGCCAAATCAATAAGTTGTATCTCTTAATGACCGACAGTAAATGCACCATGAAGTTAAGACCATTTCATCTTTTCTTCTCAGCTTTCACATGCTGGGATGACCACAAATTTAAATTCATATTAATTCTCCGGATACTGTAATGTCACTAGTCGACTCGATGAACCATTGAGATGATTGAATAATAAATTCTTCAAAATTTCATTTGACGAAGACAGTTTACAAACTGTACCTAAATATGGCAGTCAAAATTTTGAAGAATCCACATTTTTGATCAACCCAACTCCGTGATTATTATTAATTACTAAATTAAATAAAAATAAAAATAAAAATTAAATAAAATTATTCAATTACTAATGAAATTAAATAACGTATCTCTTCCAGCACGAGCATCTCTATGTGCGCTTCTGGCTCTCATCAACGCGTCACCATGGCCAGCGGAAGAACGGCTTATTTCATAGCAAAAATTAAGTGTTAATCGAATGTATTAATTTAATATATTCCACGCAAACTTGTGATCGATTGGAAACCGTTCGCTTTGTATATATAGCGTACTAGCGAACGCTAGCGTCTGGTGATCTGCGTCGCTTTAATTTAGTATGGTGAGGCAGAGGTCGAACCAAGAAGGTATATAAATGATTAAATCAAAGAGCTGGCACTATAATGTACATACTCTCGCCCATTTCATGAAGGGTTACAAATGCATTTCTATCTACTGCCATAAGTAATAGTAAATTTAGACACCTTAGACTTCTGCAATATAAAATATATGAATTAATAGATGATAATAAGATTCATTATAAAAGAAAAGTCTCCTAGAAACCAATTTATTTTTATATAGCAAGCATCCGTTGCCATAAATATGGCGGACCTTGTATATATCCAACCACCTGATGAACAAGAATATATCTCGTCGTTACCAAAGCACGCTTCAATAAATAATAAAGATAAACGAACCTTGTCCCATTATATATTCAGGAATGAACAGTCGGCAACACATAATCTCGGCAGACATTGAACAAAGTAATGTTCAATAAACGGATAAAATCAGGGTATCATGGTCGCTGTAAAGGCTAACAAGTAAAAAAAGTGTATCCGGAAGTAACATATGGGCACACTTTAATTCATGTGTAACTTCTTCTCCTACCGCAGTCACAAAAAAAATAGATTATGGCAAAATTAGTTATTACCTGCAAAGTAAGCTCAGTTGCTAATAAAATGTATCACACATGTAACTGACATAAGGCACTATAGTACTTTTTTCAGTAATTTGTATTAAATTCATGAAGGTGACATCTTATGTAATCATCTTATGACATCTTATATAATCATCTTATGACATCTTATGTACGAGGCTATCACGCGGCATGTGCGACTTAGGGTTCCGCTGTTGCCGACACGAGGCGCAAAAACCTCAAAGCCTTGAAAAAAATATAACTCAGTACTCACTGCAGTGAGTGACAGAGAGCGCATTTTCTCGTCGACGAATACGTGAAGTCACGGACAGACAGATGGACGGACATGACGAGCACAATAGGGCATTTTTTTCATAAATGAGAAAATGCGCCAAAAACCTAACGCGCACCTCATAGCGTCCTTACGCACCTTTTATGATACGCAAGTATTTGCCGTTAGAAACAAGAAGTGCGGTAGTACATCGTTCGTTCACGTTGACAATATACGTGAACACGCGGTATTTGTTGCATTTATATATGTGAGTTGCATTTATTAAAATGAAGGGGTATGAAAAGCATACTAGTTTGAAATACTGGCAAATAATATTGGCATTACTTTCACATCTATGTCTTTTAAAAATAAAGAAATGTTTAGAAAATGTTTTTTGAAACTTCCCAAAAGCTTCACAAGATCTCTAAAAGCAATAACAATTTTACTGCTCCCTTAGTTGGAAAAAAGTAAACACGCGTAAATGTTAAAGGTTTTTCAGTATTGTGCTTCAATCTCTAAATAAATCAGAAAGTTTTATATAAACTAAGAATGGAATATGGATGGAACTTTTGTACATATATTCTACTGATCTTTTGTCGAGCTTAATTTTGTGTAACATATTACGATGAACTCTTTCAGCCACTTTCAATCATCCAAAGCAATACTTTGGTAATGTTATGATTGTAGTACTGATAGTCTTATTTGAAGTTCAGGAATTACAATTACAGGAAAAATTAAACTCATTATCTTAAATATATTTGTTAAGTTCATTCGTGGCTTTTTCATTCGTTAGAAGCCAGGTGTAAACATGTCAGGCTGTGCGAGCGCATTTACTGATCAAACACGGAACTTATTTCGCTCGGATACTACTAGTAGTAGAAAATTTATTGTTGGCAGGAGAATAGTAAGGCATTGCAAAACAGGTCGAAAACCGAATAAAAAATTGATATTTGATTCCAATGATGGGATACATACACTTAATTTAAAGCTCGCCGAATATTTTTTTTTATTTTTGAAACTGGACTCACATGAGAGTTTTATGTATAATCTTTGTTTGGACTTTTTTTCCTCAATAATCACGCATTAGCTTTATAATTATTAGCAGAATTGTGAATGACGGGATTAGAGATTATAAAATTGCAGCGATTATTGATCTCGAGACGATATAAACGTATTATTACATTGCAATAATTATAGTTGCAAAACAAATGATAACTCTTGAGAATATATTAGAGTTAATGAGCAATTAGAGCAATGATATCGGACGACAGAAACTGCAGTAAATGTTATTTGAAAGAATTTAATTTTGAATTGCGTAAATTTGTCCCTTACCAAAGAATTTACAGGCCAAAGCCCACCAGAAGCACATCTACTCTCGAACAAAGATTTTAATTCGAGAAAAAAAAAACAAATTCGAGAAAAGAAAATCAAAAGCATCGAAATTCGAAATTGTTGTAGCCAAGTACGCACTCCAAAACTATCAACTTTTGGTGGTCAACGCAAGCCTTTGAAATGCGTAAATTCACTTTAACTATATTATAGGATTAGGACATCAATCGATACGCATCTAAATGTATTTCAAATTCTAGAATGTTGCATCAATATTAAAAATCACTGGCGGAATTAAATTTAAAATACTTAAGAGTGTAATCAATAAAATTATGCGGCATAACGTATAAAATTTCTGCTAAATTTATTGTTTTTATCACCTTTAAAGATTTTTCTGCTTGTTAACGTATCACACGTACATTAATTAAAAATAGAAATACGTTTGAGGAATGTATTTCTGTTTATATGTAAATGTATATCTAGAAATACATTTTTTACATTAAAACACAGCAGATTATGAATACGTGAATTTAAATGAATTTGTAGAACTGTAAAAACTAACATAAAAATATAATTTCCAGACGAAAAAATATTATTTTCGTTCAAAATTGCAAATAACTTATAAATACAATATTGCATCTGTCTCCATACTTTTTTAACTAAAAAAAAGAAACATTTTAAACGCGATTTTTTCAGATTTCTTCATTGATGCCAAAATATCCTTTTCCACTTACGGTAATAACGGAATATTCAGCAGCAATTGTGCTTGATTTTCAGGAAGCTATTGTGATGTTCTTGATCCGAGTGCAGCCAGTCCAGCAAAAACTTTCCTAACGGACAATCCTAAGACTCAGCAGCATTTTTTCTAGTTGCTCTTAAACGCCAAGTGCCCAGATGAATAAGCTAGCCTATGCTATATACTAGTTACAGCGAAATTTTACCACATTTTCAGCCTAGGCGTGAGTCTGTGAACACGATCAACGAGAGAGTTGCAGGGTGATAAGCTAGGCGGATCAATCATAATTTTTAATTTAAATTTATTTGAGTGTTTAAAAGTCATCAAATTATGAAAGTTACGGGGAGAACATAAGCCAAAGACTTGAATAAGTGACCCAGTGATCGTTGTTTGACGTGGAAAATTAATTGTTGGTAGACGCAAAAATCAGTCCATTAAAATTATTTCTTCACAAATTGCCAAGCTCTGGATACTCACAATGCCTGCTGTAATTTATAGGAAAACTCATTCAAATATAACTTATTTGCGTTTATTGTTCGCAATGCTTGCAATAAAAAATTCAACAGCGAAGAACACCTATTATTCGACCGTTAACCCTCCTGAACATAATTATTCAGAATTGGCATCGTCGGAAAATCACTCGACGTTGGAATTAAAAAACGCCACTGAGATCCATCGCATCAAGTCTTATGTGAACGGTAAAATCGATATCAATTTAAGCCGCATTAACGTAACGAGCATCCAAATGGATTCTTTTGACGTCACGCAAAGGATGTTTAATGTGACGGTTGACAAATCCGAAACTGTATCCGAAGAAATGCGATTGAATTCCCGAGACAAAAGACAAACTCTCACGGATCGAATTCGCCAAGTAAGTTACCTTCGTTTCCCGTCTTTGGATCGACTTAAAGAATATGCAGCCAGCATCCCTGAATTTTTTCCTCGCTTGCTGCGCAGCTGGGGCGTAATTAAAAATTTGAGTTCACCATCTGCAAGAGAAAATAGTGAGTTCTGATTTTGGCTAAATTTGGGGTGGATAGCTGAAATTTTAGGAATTTAGCATGCGCCATTATTGGCTTATTGGAAAATTATCCAATCACTACAGTAAATTTTTCGTAGTAATTTCAAGTCGGCTGCTAAATCTGAGTTATATTTTTTAATACTCTTATTTTACAGCTGTTAACTATAAAAAGCCGGCACTGCAGATGACGTTTATGTCTTAAAAATGTCATTTATTCGCACTATCTTCCGTGATCTCAACTGTCACATGTTTGCATATCCTTCCCGATCGGGTCTTCTAAGATTTTTTCATTAGCATTTTTTGGAAAAAAATGCACAAGTCAATTGTGTTGCCATTGACGTAAAAGCTGAGATAAATTATTTCTCATTATACCTGCACCAATACATGGTCCCACTGTCCCACATGTACAATTCCATTTTACAACCGTTCCAACGAGAAGTACAACTGTACTTCTCATTCCATTATACAACCAAAACGATTTTTGTTGACTATATGGGGCTTCAAATTTACATTATCTCTTCAGTAATACGCTGCTATGCAGCTTCAATCATTGCAGAAACTGAAGTCATTGCGAATAATGGACTAACAATAAAGATATAAAATCATATTCAAACAAGCATTTAGGTTCAAAATTTGAATCGAGTCTCTAACTGGGATCACAAGCTCTATATGAATTGCTATTTCAAACCCTGAGAATATCATTACATTTCAATTAAGAACTTTAGAGACATGATTTCTAGACGTTTCCTTCTCAATCCCTGCACTGAAGCCCTTCCTACACTAGCGTTTACTTACATACTAATTTTTCTGTGTTATTGCTGTCTTTTGCTATATCCGCATCCTGTTCTTGTTATGCTATTCCAATGACAGGCCAACAGCAGTCCGAGTTCCATGAGAAGGTTTATTGCTTCGGTGAGATCGGCTGCTTCAAAGTTACTCGCGATTTCTACGATCCTGTTATACGTCCATTAAACGTGCCTCCGGAATCGAGAGAAGAAATTGGTACACAATTCACCCTCTTCACCCAAACTCAACCCAGAGGGTTGGCCGTTGACCCGCAAAACTTGAGTGTATTAAAAAATTCAACCTTCAACCCAAAAAATCCGACAAAAATCATCATCCATGGATTGATGACAAGTCGTGAAGCCAATTGGGTTGAGGTAAAAAAATTGTGTATTTTACTCTTTTAAATTATTACTTTATTATTCATTAGTGAATTACCAAGAGTCCTAGCATCATTAGTGTGGCATTGTACTATACGACTCAAATGAAATATTGAGAATATAATGAAGACATTAAAACATTAATTTACTAATAACGTAAACTGATGATCTTTAAATATCCTTTTCAATGTTGTTCTTATCTTCGATGAATTTTTCCTGTCCTATTTGTTCTCGTTAACGCAAAATTATTCACATTATTTATTTCCTGGGCCAAATTCCTCAAGTCTAACCTACGTACTTTATGTGAACTTAAATACCATATTTTGGGCGTTCAATAATTCCATCACAATGTTTCTAGAGGCTGAACCATATTTCCCTTTGATTTTCCGATAAATTTTCCTATGTAGGATTTGGCTACGGAAATAATAAAACGGCACGACTTTAACGTCATTGGGGTGAGGTGGACAAGAGGCTCGTTCTTGTTCGTGAGTTTTGTGTTGCTGAACGCATTGGTGGTGGCTCTGGAAGTCGTCCACCTCCTAGGATGGCTCGTACAGAACAAAGGCGTTGATGTGAGAGACGTGCATCTCATTGGACACTCCATGGGAGCTCATATTTCCGGTCAGTTAAGGGAATTACAACGTTTACCTATACAAGGAATTTTGATTTATAGAGATATATTATCAATTTCTAAATGGATTAATATATTATAATGTGATATGATATAGAAACAATAAAAATAACTATGATGCTGAGATGCTATTCGAGAATCTAGTCTTGGGACTAGTGCTAATCAAATATCACACCAGTGAACAAATACCTCGTAATACTCATACCCATTCAGACCTACCTCTAATTCTTCACATGATTCAGCACCAATCACTTGGCAGGATACGTTGGGGAACGGGTCCCAGGATTGGGCCGAATAACAGGGCTGGACCCATTTCAGCCTCCCTTCCACGGCATGCCGCCTTCAGTGCGTTTAGATCCTTCGGACGCTTCTTTTGTAGACGTCATATACTCGGACAGTAACTATACTGACTCTAGCGGTGAGAATTACTTCAAGTTATCTAAGTTCATTTACTTTGCTCATCATTATTGATGTTCCCATGAGCTTCAACATTTCTCAATGGAAAAAATTAATTATTTTATAAAGGTGCGAATGGTCAAAGAATTGATTATTATGGTCAACGAATTACGGTCAATGAATTAATGCCATATTTTAGAACCCAATTTAATTGCGGATTATCGAGGCCTTGTGGATTGTTCTACTGGATCCGATAAGTGGCTATAAAATTTGACGTATATTTCTGATCCTGATGAAAAGTTATTTGTTCTCGTTAACGCAGAATTATTCACATTTTTTATTTTTGAAATTTTCATTACCAAAGCAGAAATTCTCACCCTCTATATTTTATAATTAACCATTACACAAATTAGTACCGGTCATTCGAAGAGTAATCTACCGTATCACCGTTGTCCAAAAACATTTAAAATCAAAACTTGGTACAATATATTAATAGCAACCTTAGTCTGCGTACTATATACTCGTCCAATTGAAAACTTGAAATGAGGCAAACAATTCGAGAGGACCATTACCTACCATTAACTCCGAACCGTATTTTTTCATAAAAGGCGCCGAATACTCTGGGTAATGTTAACTGAAACTAATATAAATGACATACATCACACAAACAACACGTGTATTGGAATAGATATCCGCGGTCTATATGTGCCAGCCCAAAATAACCGCTTAGAGTAACGGCTGCTGCTTAACACCATCAGCGCTCTAGTCTAATTCAAATGGCACTGCTGCGCAGTGGTCAAAATGCAAGTCAACTATATATAGTCAGTCAGAAGATGCCTTTAAATGAGTTGCATACTAATTTCTACTGTAAGATTACCTAATTAGACATTATCAAGATACATATATTTTTATTTAAAAAATAATTTTTTCAGTCGTATCTTATTAATAACTTTTTTCAAAAATAGGAATCATTTTGCTTACTCAGGTCGGGTCCTGTTTAAGCCTGGAGAGCTGGCTGGTCACGTGAACTTCTTCCCCAACGGTGGAAGCAACCAGCCAGGCTGCGGACTTCTCAGCTCACCTGAATGTACGTTATAAAGTTCAAAGAGCACGCAGAACTGAAATAATATCTCGCGATAATATTGTATATTATTATATATTATCTGTATAAAAATATAGAATTGTTACAGTGTAACAAATTTTTCATAAACATATACCAATTTGAATACACTTTACAGAAAGGGACAAGCAGTAGTCTGCCCTATGTATTAGGGCTGCTTTTTTTCTTCAAATTTCCACAATATTGTCACTGTGCTATCCCAGTAAAATATTAATTGTATACGATTTTACATTCATTTTCATGTGAAATTTCAGGCCAAGCGACAACTGCATTCGAAAGGAAAATTTGAATTAGATTTAATTTAATTTAAACTTCTTTACGGCAGTGTTTGCTTGCAGTCATTTGAGGGCAAAGAAATTCTTCCGTGCTTCAGTTACGTCGTCCTGTCCGTTCCTGGCCTTCCCATGTGACTCATACGAAAACTTCATAGCGGTAATACTGTTATTGAACCAAGATTGAATCTCAAAATATCCCAATCCAAATAACTATCTGGTTCTGATTCCAATTTCTGAAACTTCATTATATTATTATATTCTTCATTTGATTTTTATTTACTGCATTCAATATTGATGGACAAAACTTATTATATTAAATATTCTTCACATATTATTAAATATTCTTCACCCAATACATTTTCCATTAGGTAATACATCATTTTCAAACGGTGATTTTCATTTCGTTTTCAACACGGAATTTCAAAAATTACACTCACAACAGGGCAAGTGTTTCTCATGCTCCGGTCCCCTGGGCTGCGCGCCGATGGGCCTGAATGCGGACTTATGGAAGCCCCGCGGCAAGGAGGGAGTGGCGATGTTCCTCTCCACATCGTTACGTCCGGACTTCTGTCGTGAGTCTTAGATGACGTACCTTAATGCTATGAAAATTAAAAAGTATTATTATTGGAGACAAATATTCGTATATGCCTCATTGCCCAAAGGTCCATGATCTTCTGGCGTGAGACACGGAAAGAAATAGAAATTAAACAGGCTGTTAATTCATAAAAATAACTAATATTTTGCATGGAGTTGAATTTAAGGTTGCACCTTGGATACGGTAAAGATATGAAAAACGAACACGACGCAAATTGTAACAAGAAATTAAAAAGCCCGAGAGTTGTATTCCTTCTCCGCAATCGCAGTTAAATATTAAAACGAGGTGTGTGTTGGAAGCCAGTATTTCCAAAATTCACTATAACTCTACATTCCTTCCTTACGGTAAACATTCGGGAGGGCACGGTGGCCTCTGCAATAAGCGTTGAAAGCTACAGTAGCCGTAAGCCCACCGCCACAGTTTGAACCTGTCCTCATTTTATAAATATACTGCCATTATGGCCCTAAACTCCATACTTAACAATCTTAACTCCCAAATAGTGTCCATCTATCCTCGGACCTAACCATCCGGTCATGAACTGCGGGATGGTAGTGAGGTGGACTAAGTGATGAGGTAGGGCAATGATGAGTTAATGTTTCTATTGCGGCTTTCATTTAATTTAGCCAGTCTGTTGCAAATGTAGTCCCGTTTCCGGCGATTCAGCGAGACATGCAGCTTCTTATATTCGAGTCTAAGTATAGTAACTTGGCTTGGTTTTTGGCTATTTTCTTTTCTTTTAAATTCCTGGTAAATTTGCAACTCAAGCAGCCAAGTGATTTTAATACTTAGTAACTGCATATTACACATGGCTTTTGCTCAAAACTAAGTTATAATAAGTAAATTCGAGGCCCACGAATGTTTTTCCCTATGAAAGACAGCCCGTCATCGATGAGGCTTTTCAAACAGTGTTTCTTTTCTTGTCGCACAGGTATTGGGGGTGAGAGTATACGCTTCCAAACAGAGAGTTTCAATAATTGCGTCAGGTACAGTTATCAATACAATTGGTATTGATTGAAAGGGGATATCACTATCAATATTATCATTTCATGTGAGATGGGTATTAAATATAAAAACCTTATTCCACAGAGTACCACTCTCGCCTGACTCTGCACCTTCCCTCCACTGTCGAGTCGCAGAGTTACTTGTACGGACGCATCAGAGCTACTCTGATGAGAGGCTCAGTGCGTCTGCAAACTTTTTGGCTGCCAAGAAGGTTCGTCAACATCAAAGTTGTATGATCTATTTTGAGAGAACAGAAAAGTTGCTTTCAGTGTCAAACGCTGGCATGACAATAAATGTAAACCTTTAAAACTCAAAATCCCGCAAAATATGTTCAATTCTCACTCATGAAGTAGCATTTACTCGTGTACAGTATTTGAAACATAAATGGAAAATACTTTAATAATTTCCAATTCATTTACTAGAAGCCATCATTTTTACATGAACGGAGTTTTACATGAACGGAATAATAAATTTTAGTATTTTGATAAAGTGAATACGTAACGTATGGGTTGTAAATGGTGCCTGTACAAGAGGCTAAGCGAAGCAGTCATGATCATGGTTGAATTATTATTCAACCATGGTCATGATGCATTCTTTCATGATCAGGTGACAACAGCAATATTACTTGAAGATGGGTTGGAGTAAAACACTACCTACAATTGAGAATATAATGAAAATCAATTATAGATCCGAACCTGAACAAAATTGCTAGTATTGTACTCTGTTGTCCAAATAGATTTTAATTAAGGTATTTATCTCTATCCATTTCACTCTTCCGGTTTCTTTCTTTTAAACACTCCCCTTCTCAATGAGGCATCTAAAGATTCCTGAACACGTTGTTCTGATACAGATATATGATTCCACTCAACAGTGTGACTACCGTGTGGCACCCGCGTGTATCACGAATACCCCAGCCATATTGCGTGAAGTCATGGTTGAACTATATATCTACTAGTTCAACCATTGCGTGAAGTGGCCACACGCGCACTGATAACAATTCTTCCTGTCTGCCGTCTAGTGCACTAGCTATTTCTCCTTCAGTACTGTCATGCTGCTTCTTTACTTGTAAAGATAACTCAAAAACAGATGGCAAAATTGTATTTTGACGTTATTTAATTGGTATAGAGTTCACGTCATTGTCGCTCGTGGACTATTGATGGTATTATAACAGATATTGTACTAACAGCACGTTAACTATACTGAATAAATTGATTGACAACTGAATAAAAATCAATCAATCAATCAATCAAACTGCCGTTAGAAATTACGGCCATTATCGCTACCATTAGTGCAGATGTACTTATTTCGGTTGCATTCTTCACGGCTTACTACTAGTCACTTATAGATAGAAGTTGTCTGATCAAAATCTCCGTAACATTTCACAAAATAGTTGGTATAGTATTTTTACAAGACAACTTTTTAGACTGCATCTTTAAACTACGCCATATTCACACACACATTTCAGATACATACATTTTAGATTCGTTGGGCAGAGGTTCCGTGCGTCTGGAGCTCGGCACGTCGCCGACGTTTCTCCTTCGTCACGGCGACGACCACAGCTCCTGTGACGGCGTTGAGCTGAGCTGGCATGCGCAGCAGGACGTGTTCAGGCCATGCAAGGGACGATGTGAGCTTCACTTGCGCCTCTCGCACGTCACCTTCACGCCTCTCGATAACCGCGGTGTCCTCACGGGAAAGAGGTAAGATGTTTTGTAAAAAACTTGTTCATTGTTGTACGTTTGTTGATGGGGAAATTCGTTTTATGCTTTTCAATTTTTGGTTTTTCATTTAGATGTTTTTTTCCAAATTTTGAATTTATACTTCCATGTACAGTAATTTTCCCAAAGTATAATAAATCATTTGTAATACTTTAAATTCTAAATTTTATATTTATGATTCGTTCATTTTAACTACTAATCTATGAGTATAATAGTTTAAACTACGTAAAAATGTATCACATAAAGTGTAATCAGAAAAAGTGGCACACAAATTCTAACCAGCGGAAGAATTTGAGCCAGTTGCGCAAGGAAAGATTTCTTATAAAAGCCTTCTCGTATTGACATAGATATCACTCTCGCTTCTGTCGTATCGTTATTCGACATCTTGACGCAAACATCTGTTGATGTTTAGATTCAGTGATTAGATCCATGAAGTTGCCAATGTATAACAAATTGGTTTAAATGTAGCAAGCTACAAGTGGCGAAGTTAATGAAGGTCATGTTGAGACTAAAATTTGCATCCTAATATAAATGGTTGAACCTTATAACTGGAAGGGTCATGTCCGTAAAACTGGTTTTCCATATCGAATTAATAGCGGAGCCCTCATACAAAAAGTGAAGTCGACCACATGTATAAATTCATATTCATGGAATTAGTGATCTGTGCGATGAGAGCTTAATCACTACTGTGCCATGTTTTCGCACTTGGACGGTTCACAGACCGTTGCTATAACTTGTCGCAAAATGAAAAAAAAACATAATTCAGTACTCACTGCATTGAGTGACAGAGAGCGCATTTTCTCGTCGACGAAATACGTGAAGTCACGGACGGACAGACGGAACGACAGACGTACGGACGGACATGACGAGCACAATAGCGTCTTTTTTCCATAAATGAGAAAATGCGCTAAAAATAGGAATCGAAATTTTCTGTTCAAATATTTCCCGTAAATCCATTAGTAGCTTTGTTCTTAACTTATCTTTTTCAGGTCAAGCATCACTATGTGCGCTCCCAGCCTCCGTCAAAACGCCACCATTGCCAGCGGAAAAACTGTCAATTTTACGGCACAATTTGAATGTTAATTAAATGATTGAATTTAGCCTTTTACACAAAAACTTACATCATGTTAAAGAGAAAACTTGTCAATGAAGATTATCGATTCGCTAAATCTTGTGTGTGATCTTTGCTCAACATCAAGTGTAGAGAATTGCAGACATGTGCAAAGTCTGCTTTCTTTAATTTAATTTAATTTAATTCGGTCTTTAATTTAATTCGGTCTTTAATTACGGTCTTTTAATTTAATTACGATCTTTAATTCTTTACGGTCTTTACTCGGTCTTTAATTAAACCAGTCGGAATCTAGCCAATGAATTACTGTACAAAAATTGTAATTAATTCTGACCTCTTTAAGTTTGATCCAAATTTATATCATAAAATGGACGAAGACAAGATTGAATTACTTCTCAATTGCCAAAACTACCCGTCAAAATTAACAGATGGTAGCTGATGAGTTGTCGCCTGTCGAAGATGGCGCTGGTGTGCAAAGTTATAGTATTCAGGTAGGAAATCGACGATCTGTTTGATTCAATTATGAATTGATAAGTTTGAAATCTTTGCAGGCGAAGGTTTATTCAATAAATAATAAAGGAACAAAGTAATATTTGTTTTTAATCGAATGTTTACGAATTTAAAAGCGAATTTATTAGCGAAACAATAGATGGTCATGAAAACAACATTTCTTGCTGACGTGTTCGTCCACAACGATTAGTAGCAATGAAATACAATGTGTTCCTGTAGAGTGCAAATGTCTACTTAACTTTGAAAAATATGAATGAGATCCACTTGTTAAATGCCACTTAATTTTTAGTACTGATTTGGAATTAATTTAAATTAATAATTTAACATTATTTAACAAGTCATGCTTCGCATTTTATTTTAAGATGGCAGTTGGAAAAGAGAAGAAGCAAAAATAAATTTGTGAATAACAATTTTCAAATCTGATGAGTGGTGATATATTTTACATTTTCAATCATACTCGTAACTATTTTCCGCCTATGATTATTCTAATATACAAAATTAAAAGCTTTTTACAACAAAAAAATGTTATTCAACAGTTTGGTGGTTACAAAGATGAATTATTGTCTTCAAACTCATCTGAGCAACTCGCAAAATTAAAATATTTTCCTCGTTGAAAATAATTGCGCATTAGGGCTGTTACCTGAGAACTGTTCGGTCGACCTTCACGTAATGATGGATAAAGTTGTACACTGTACAGCCTTGAGCTCCGAGTTATTTTTTTTTTTTTTTTGTCGCGACAAATGCAACTTGATTGCGCAAAGGTCGTCGGGGCCTATGAAGAGGATTTTCCGTTTTTTTTTTTTTTTTTTTGTCGCGACAAATGCAACTTGATTGCGCAAAGGTCGTCGGGGCCTATGAAGAGGATTTTCCGGCATTATCGTTGACCACTTGAGCCTGTGAACACGCTTCCGTGATGTTCTTCAGAATGGAAAAGTTCAAACAGAGTTTTTGAGAAGAATTAACTGTACTGAATTAGAATTTGAAGAATAACAGAAATAAGAAGAATAAGAATTACAGTACTGAATTTGAGAAGAATTAACTTAATTAACTTTGAAAATTATTCATATATATGACTTACGTTTAAAAAAACTAATTCTTGAATAGTGGAAAATCACGTTGAAAACGCAGATCTGGTGTATATATATATAAAAAGATAAAATCGCAGCATAAATCCATTTGTCCTGCGTATAAAAACTGCGTAAACTTTTCACTCGCAATGGTTAATGAAGCCGTTGAACAAATAGAATTTGTATTCAACATGACTGATTTCAAGATGAAAACTGCAGTTATGTTGTTCATAATAATTATTTTAAACATCAAAGAAGCTTACCCATCTCCGTCGAATGACTCAAATTTTGGTTTGATTACTTTGGGAAACAACACAACGATGTTATCTGAAAAAATATCAAATATTCATCGTAACGAAGGTAGAATTGTTAAAAGTTCAAACCCATATGTTGGACGCATAAATGTTTATCGTAGAAAAGAAAATTATTTTCAAATTAAACTTTCGAAACAAACTTCTAATATTGGTAAGCACGAAAACTCAGCAGAAGAAACCCCCGGGAATACCCGAGCTAAAAGACAAACTTTTAACGAACGAAAACGTCAAGTATCCAGCCTTCGATTCCCTTCTATCCAGCGAATAAATGAATATGCAGGCAACATTCCTGAATTTTTCCGGCACCTCTTAGATAGCATCAGCACAAATCCCTTCTCGAGCGCCCTTGCTGCGAAAATCAGACGTCTTCTTGGTGCTGATGGAAGGATGGCGAGAGAAAATGGTGAGTCATTGTTTAATTAATTATTAAATTATTTAAACAATATAGTATAGTTGGATAGTAAATTAATTACCTTAATTTACTATCCAACTACTTAATCTTTAATTACCACACAATATAGCGTTCACCAGGATTATGTCAACTCAATTTTGTAAGTCTTTGGAGATAGCGGCGGGCTAGCTTTACAGTCAGATAAAATAAACTTCAATAAAAATATGAACGATAACATGTGCAAACAAGCCTGGCTTCATTTACATTTTCAGCCTTCTATTATTCATTTCCAGTTCCAATTACTTCATTGTCTACATTTAATTCTTTTAATTATCATAGTGACACTGACGTCCTCTAAAATTAATTCTGTCCTATTCGGTCTGCAAACAATCCATGTGATCTTCGCCAATGTATTGAAAATTGAAATTTTACAAAGCTCATTTTCAATTGGTACTTGCATTTTGTTAACATGAAATTTCCAATGACAGGCCAACTGCAGCCCGAGTTCGAAGAGAAGGAGTATTGCTTCGGTGAGATCGGCTGCTTCAAAGTTACTCGCGATTTCTACGATCCTGTTTTGCGGCCGTTGAACGTGCCTCCGGAATCGAGAGAAGAAATTGGTACAAAATTCATTCTCTTCACTCAAACTCAACCCAAAGGGCTGGTCGTTAACCCACGGAATTTGGATGTTCTAAATAATTCGAGTTTTAACGCAAAACTTCCAACCAAAATCGTCGTCCACGGTTGGCTAACAGATTCTGAAACCACATGGGTTGAGGTAAATAAATAAAAATTTATTAATATTTTAATTTCTCTGCAGTAACTGAAATTTATTAATATGTAAATAATGCGACTTTTTCTATGGTTCCTTGCTCCTGCGCTATCCAACACCATGCTTCAGAAGTTATCTTGAATTTTATGAACATCAATGATCATACAATATTAAATGTACATCAATGAACATGCTATATTTTAAGTACATCAATGATCCAGCTATATTATATGTACGTCAATCATCATTCTATATTTTATGTACATCAATGATCATACTATATTACATGTACATCAATGATCAAGCTTTATTATATGTACATCAATGATCATGCTATGTTTTACTTCATCGAGGAACTGCCAAAAGAAATAATAGAACGACACAACTACAATGTCATTGGAGTGCGGTGGGCTCGAGGCTCGTATTTGTTCTACGACTTTCTGTTGCTAAACACATTGGTGGTCGCTCTGGAAATCGTCCACCTCCTAGGATGGCTCGTACAGAACAAAGGCGTTGATGTGAAAGACGTACATCTCATCGGACACTCCTTAGGGGCCCATATATCCGGTCAGTGCTCCGAATCATGACAGACAATTCATTGAAAAATATCGGCGCTGATGAGTGAAAAATAAAAATTTAGTCATTCGTAGGCTTTCAGCAAATCGAGACTTTAACAGAACCAAATTATTCAAAAGTGACAAGCAAATAACCAAGAAGATTCGTGAATTTCCAAGCAATCAAAAATTGCAAACCAATTCTTGACAGTAGAACCTTTAGGACCAGGTAGACCACGATGATATAATGATAAACTTAATACACTAATTATCATACCACATCTGGTTAATGGATCTGAATGCACCAAACTCCATAAAAGAGTCCCTCTTTATTAAAGGATATGTCGGCGAGCGGGTCTCTGGGCTGGGTCGGATCACAGGGTTGGACCCAAGTCGGCCAAAATTCCAAGGCATGCCGACTTCAGTGCGTTTGGATCCTTCAGACGCTCTTTTTGTTGACGTCTTGCATACGGACAGCAACTATACCGACCCTAGAGGTGAGAGCTTTAATTCAGTTATCAACGGTACTTTCAGTAATCTTGTTAACAGTTCTATATATTTATTGACTCAATGAAGTTGGGATCAATTTCAGACGAATTCATTCATTTATACACAGTATCTTTGACGAAATATAGTATGGTTTATTTATATCTTACATGGCATAAGTTGTAATCAAATTGGATCCCATCTAATGAATGCGAAACTTAATAACAATAATTTTCTTTTCTTTCTTATAACAAGATCAAAAGAAGGCAGTTAGGAGCATAAGCTTAGCGACAACAATTGAGACTGAATTAGGATATCTTAAATTTATCCAGCCCGATGCATTTGGGAGCTAAATAACAACTATATCCTTAATTAAAAATACATTTTAATCCCTCAGATTATAATAAATTTGGGAGTGGGGAGCTGGCAGGTCACGTGGACTTCTTCCCCAACGGAGGAGGCAACCAGCCAGGCTGCGGCTTCTTCACCCCACCTGACAGTGCTTTCCATTTTTTAAATTATGTTTTAAATCATGTTTATGTTTATTAATTATTTTTATGTTATGTTATGCTCTTTAAATTATGTTTATGTTAATTATTATTTCGCTCTTTAAATTATTTAAATGACTGAGATTTGAAATTCTTTACGTATGAAAAATTACAACAAAGAACGTCGTTAAAATTACGAGTTACTCACGATTCTAATATATATTCAACATATTTGGATTAATTAGTTTGGATTAATTACCGCAATTTTGTCGTAAAAGTAATGTCTTTCACGGTTTTATAAAAAGTTGCGCTAAACAATCACAAATGTGCCTTTCGATTCACAGCAAAATATTACCAGCAGTTATACTATAGTAAAGATAGTATTTCAGTGTCAATTCATTATTCGCAATGACGGTGGTAAAACGGTCTGACCGGCGTTCTGATGGCAGGCCTCCTCCGTGAGAATAAACAGTTTGCCGTTTTTTCAAATGTGGTACGGGTTTCTTGTGTTAAATTTGGAAAAAACGGCTAAGCGGTTTTTTATTTCACTTGCCAGACGGCCCCAGAAATGACGGTATTGCCGTTTTTCTGAAATTTTTCGAACAGTGACACCATTCTCGTGGGCAGTGTTCGCGTGCAGTCACACCATGGTGAAGAGATTCTTTCGGGCTTCTGTTACGTCGTCGTGTCCGTTCCTAGCGTTCCCGTGTGACTCATACGAGAACTTCAAAAAAGTAACTTTTGAGTGAAATTAGGTTTTAAACTAAACAGTTCTTACACCGTCGCATTCAAAAAAATTATTTCTATGGTGTTTCGAACCAGGGACGTATTCTGCTCCCTTGTGATAACTGAGAAAAATTCCAATTTATTTTACCCTCTCCTACGTGTAAATATGATAGATGATTTAGACACCATAATTTTATGGAAGAACTATAGACTTTCCAATAATTTTCTCAACAGGGCAAGTGTTTCAGATGCTCCGGTGCCCTGGGCTGCGCGCCGATGGGCCTGAATGCGGACTTGTGGAAGCCCCGGGGCAAGGAGGGAGTGGCGATGTTCCTCACCACATCGGGCCAACCGGACTACTGTCGTGAGTCTTATATAATGTACTTTAATACTATGGAAGTTAAAAAAGTATCAACTATTGGAGGTAAATGTGTGCCGCGCTGCTAGCCGGCCAACGAACTACAGGCGTGATCGAGTGACGTAAAGTTCACTCACGCGATAGGATAGTTATTTATTTGTTTTTAAAGTAAATAGAGACCTGTTCTCCTCTCTTTCTGGGCTTGACCGTATAACTTCCAATGCAAACAGAAAATAAAATAAAAAATTTGTCTGATAACTTTGATGTATTTGGCCATTGACATTTGATATCACAGAATGCCCTGACAGTGGGATGCCACATGAAAGTTTATTTCTTGTTGAATTTTATTCCATTCCATGGCCTCAGTTTTTTGTTGAGAATAATATGATAAAATTAAAAACTTGAATTGACAATATAGCTTACTTTCCTCTTAAATGATAGAAGTTTTTCTAATATATTATTTTTCAGAATACCATTCTCGTCTGACTCTGCACCTTCCCGTCTCTGACAAGTCGAATAGTTACGCTCACGGTCGCATCAGAGCTACATTATTGAAGGGCTCAGAGCGTAGGAAAGAATTCTGGTTACCAAGAAGGTCCGTATATTTAATAATATATTAAATTATTAAAATCAATAACCAATTGATTTAATACAATGGAAAATAATTAATAAATCATTCGACTGCGTGAGGCTGTGTATTTGTGGCAATGAAATATTACGCTATGTAGAAAGAAAATTTCGTCACTAAAATTTTGTTATGTGCAGAGGCGCCGTGCGTCTGGAGCTCGGCACGTCGCCGACGTTTCTCCTTCGTCACGGCGACGACCACAGCTCCTGTGACGGCGTTGAGCTGAGCTGGCATGCGCAGCAGGACGTGTTCAGGCCATGCAAGGGACGATGTGAGCCTCACTTGCGCCTCTCGCACGTCACCTTCACGCCTCTCGATAACCGCGATGTCCTCACGAGAAAGAGGTAAGATGTTTTGGTCTTAAGCACGTTCATATATTAAGATGTTCTACATTGTAGTTTCTTCCGCGATTTTGAGCATTACGCAATTTTTTTACTCTTTATTCTTAAAAAAAATTTTGTGCCATCGTTTGATTGATAGATTGTTTCAAGTGCACCTATAGAATTCTCTGTTCTCTTGATCTCAAATTCAGTTTTGAAATATCACACCATCAGAAAAAGAAAGGACATTTCGTGTCAATTATTAAACGTTTTTATAACCTACTTTCGGTGCAATCTACCTAGGTTTCCTTCTCACTTGTGATGCAATTCTTTCACTTACATTTTAAGAAATTGAACTGCATTTTTAACGTATTCGTACGACAATTGTATGATATTATGCACCTTACCTCTTACATTTTTCAGCTCCAACGTCTTAATGTGCTCTCCCGGCCCCTACCATCTTAACGTCACCATCACCAGCGGAAGGAAGGCTATGTTTACATCGAAATCGTGTCAAACTTCTCACAGAAATATCTTGTTATATAATTGAGCTTGATTTCTGATTTCAAATCGAGAAGAAAAATGTTTGTCTGATGAACATTAATAGCAAATGACTTATGCTATTAATGTCCACAGCCAAATTTATGCTTACGGTCAGATTGACATTAAAAAGTACAAAACTGTTGGCCGTACTTGAGCAAGTGCGTTTAAAACGATCAACGAACATTTGTTTCAAGCCCTGAAATTTTGGAATGGTCGAACAACCATGAACTGACTTCATAAGTTTTTCAGGTGCATTTCATCTCATATACCTTTTTTCGGTAATTTTTTTCCGGTGTTCGGAGATTGTGCTACGATAACATATTTTGGTCGGTACTAATGAATTTGTTCTATTCGAAAAGCAATTTTTGGTAGAGAAATAATTTTTACATGGTTAATGATGAATAAAAAATCAGCGTTTCGAGGTTTAACATATTTATAAGAATGCATAAAGAAGAAGAACTAATCAATCAGAAAATGTACAAAGACAGGAAAAATATTTGTTCCGATTGTTGTGTTTTTCACATAAAACCTTGTTTTCTGCAAAAAATTCATAAGGGCTTACGTTAACCGTCAATGCCCTTATATTAAGATAAAAAATTCATCGGAGTCACTCGATCTGCTGAACGAACTCTGAGAGCCATGATAACCTGTACTTTCAGCATTACTTACACAGCGTTTCGCTGCAGCAATGTCCCACCATCTAAACAAGAGCCAGATGTAGGATTATTGCTCTGAAACTGAACAATGGTGACATCACAAGCCCATAATGTAAAGTTTTTTAAGTACATCATAATTAGTACATAATGGCAGAAGATAACCACTAATATTTTCCCCTCGTATGCACCATGCAAAGTCTCCTTGTAGCTCCCAAGCACACAAATTCTTATAAAATAACGATCAACTTTGCCCAGAGCGATTAGGATAAGATACTGCCGTCACAAATGCCGTCCGTGATATGTTAGAGCGTTTACTAATGCCCTTTTTGACAGGATACAGTGATTACTATATAATGCCCTCTCTTATAGGTTGAAGCGTTTACAAATGCCCTCTTCGATAAGATACAGTGGTTACTAATGCCCTCTATATTATAATTTAAAGTCATTACAAATGCCTCTGCACATTGAACAATCAAATTTCCTCATGTACGTACAATACTTAACGAAATCAAATGAAGGCAAGCCCGAAAATAACTAGTCTTGATAATTTTAGTTATTGCATCTAAATTGACAGTCTTAATGCATGTAATTTTATTGTAGTTGCTTCAGCTGTTCTGGTTAGGGTTATAACAAGTAATTATTTTGTAGAGCAAAGCAAGTTCTGATGTTATCAATCCCCTAACATGAACGTCTAATTACTTTATATTATTTCATTAGCTATACCAGCATGACCTCAACTCACAATACTCGCAACAATAATGAACAAACTCGTTAAATTATGCATTAAAACGACTACTGCCACCCCTAATTATCGTGATTTGAACCTGTTCATTATTTCTAACACTACGAATCAAGGCTCGCTAAGCTCAACGGTGAGACAAAAGTCTTAAACAAAACCTAAACGGCCGCAGCCAGGCACCATCACAGCTGCTGCATGACTGCTAGTACAATATAAATCACAGTTACTACAACTTTTTCTACTATATGAACTAATACTATTACTGGCAACTGCAATTACAGTTACGGCAACTTCCGTACTTATTTTTTAACATCAACTAGATGTTAAAAACTAGATGGCAACTTAGCCTCACACAAGAAGCATTCCGCCGCATCCATGCTATGGGCGCCGCTGCTGAGTACTGGCCTTACATAAACTAACACGACTAATGGCATCAACAATGACAGTAAGAACAACTTTTGTCATTTTTTAAATGTTATTAAATAAGACTAGACGAGATCCATGGTTGTGAGGTCAAAGTCTCGAGCATCTTCGCAACCAGGCGCTGCCGCCGCTGCCGATTGTGACGCCAGAGCTCGTATCCGCGCACATTTCCACACTTGAGCTGGGGATGATTGTACTTATATAAAATTATAATTATAGAAGATTATTATTATATAATAAGAGTGCATGTGCTAAAACATTGTATTGTACCGACAATAGATGTGAAAAATAACACTAAAATCTTATCATGATTCTACAGCGACCGGTTGCTTTGATTGACAGAGTATATGCAAAAATGGAGTCCGAAGAACGAAATTATTCTTCGAAAAAAAACATCACAACCAAAATATTGTAGACAAAATGTAGACAAAAGGGTCACAAAACACTTAAAATTATTCAGGGCTAATGAATTGTTTCATAGAACACAAATTTGAATGCATTGAAAATCTCTTGGGGATAATCGATTACTATCTGAAAACGCTTGAAGTTTTTCACTAAAACTTTTGAATTTACATGGTACACAAATTAAGCATGGTCCAAAAAAATACGTAGATAATTGACGCATTTATTATATTACCTGATGCCTGTGAGGACACCGCGGTTATCCAGAGGCGTGAAGGTGACGTACGAGAGGCGCAAGTGAGGCTCACATCGTCCCTTGCATGGCCTGAACACGTCCTGCTGCGCATGCCAGCTCAGCTCAACGCCGTCACAGGAGCTGTGGTCGTCGCCGTGACGAAGGAGAAACGTCGGCGACGTGCCGAGCTCCAGACGCACGGCGCCTCTGCACAACGCGTGGTGCAGAAACATTTCAATAGCACCATTTTCTGCCTCAAGCGAATAACCGAAGACATTTAAAATATATATAAAATCTATATAAATAAATACATCAATTTATGTTGGAACAAAGAAATGAAATAGAATGGAATAATATAGTATATGTATACAGTATGTTTTAAGACACAATTGGAAAGGTTACCAACCTCTTTGTTACTTGGAAACTTTTGGAGCTGATTTTTCCCGCTAAAGTTACGTTGAGTTGACCATACACATAAGCACCAGGGGCTGCTCCAGGTTGCAGGTGCAGGGTCAGGCCGTAGTGATATTCTGTAAGAAAAAATGATATTTAAAAAAGCACGAAAAAGTCACAATTACGGGAAGCTACAACATTAAGAATATGAAATTTTAGCTCCTTATAACTTACTGACTTTTACGATATGTCGTAAGTCAATTTCTTTGCGATAAGATTAAAAAGATGACGTAGGTAAGGGAGCGAAGGGTTAGAGGGGAAGGTGAACTGATGCAACTGCGAACATGAAGAAAGCGAGGAACCGGACGACATAACGAAGAAAAGCAAAGCCAATAAAGGCGAAAGGGAATGTGAAAACCGGTGCTGAAAAGAACCTGGAAGTGGGCGAGAAACCGGCTGAGATAAATAATTCTCGATGAAGGGCGATAAACCAAATGAGGAGACAAACCGATGCATGTAGGAACATGTAAAGTGACCGGAAACCACAGGTGGAAACAGGTAAAATGACCGGAAACCTTTGTTGGGAACAGGTAAAGTGACCGGAAACCATAGGGCCAAAAATCCTCTCAAGGAACCTGAGGAATCTTATTGCAATTCCAATGACGAGTAATGCCTACTCATTTGAATGCGTCTATTCTACGTAAATGAAGGCCCGAGTCCCTCCTACAGGTGAGGGTGATAATGAAAAGTAAATTTATATTTCAAGTTCACCAAGGCACTCAGGGGCCTTCAATTATATTCAATTATATTCAAAATTATATTCAATGACCTATACGGCATTTAATTTGTGGGCCAGGGTATGATTTGAGGTTATTTATTTGTAACTTATCTTTATCTATATTAAACTTTCCATGACCAGATACGGTAGTCCAGCTGCCTAGAAGTGGTGATGGTCATTTATTAATTTACCGTAATTACCGGTACCACTTTTTAACCACATTAACACAAGTTTTTCGTAACTCACGACAGTAGTCCGGTTGGTCCGATGTGGTGAGGAACATCGCCACTCCCTCCTTGCCCCGGGGCTTCCACAAGTCCGCATTCAGGCCCATCGGCGCGCAGCCCAGGGGACCGGAGCACGAGAAACACTTGCCCTGTTGAGAGAATTATTTATCAAACTATTTGATAAATAATCCAAGAATCAATGACAAAAGCGAAGTAATGCTTCATTCACATAGGCGATCACATAATTTCGGGACTGTGAAAATATCAGCTACCATTTATATATGATGAAATAAAATAGCTGATAGTGTAGAAGTACGTTACTCAGTGGAATTATTAAAAATCAAAATGCAAATAAAAGCACAATACAAACTGATACGACTACTGGCTTCACCAATGACAATTATAACAACTTTTATAATTTTTTTAAAAGATATCAAACCAATAAAAAAAGGTATCAAAGCCAATAAAAAACTTCACTTATATTAGCTATAAGAATGTGGCCGTTCAAAACGCCCCGCTTAGGCTAGTTAATAATGTAACATTTGCTGAACCCAAAAATGCAACAACCTAGTGAAAGCTTAAGCGATTAATTCAGATATTCTAACCTTTAGGAAGTCATCATAAGTTTCACACGGGAAGGAGAGGAAGGGGCAGTCTTCCTGGATCGATGCCGTGAACAGGCGCTGGGCGAACGAATGGCTGCAACCAAAGTCTGCCAGGAATGAAATATGATTTAATGAAAAATAACAACCTTAGTGAACACAAATTGCTACACTTTCTAGGCTAGAAATTTCATTTATCAATTACAGCTAATCGGCTTTTTCCTCTTATTTGGAAAGTGTTAGATATTTTTCTGAAATCTTAGCAAAGTGTTACAATATTGGTAAAATAAAGGAAAAATCCGAATTCTTAAAAATTCTTGTTAAGTAGCACGGCGACCAAACTGCTGTTCTCAAGGCAGATCCTCCTTTAATTTCAAGTCCGTTATTTGGACATTCAATTTTATTATGAATATTTAAAATTAACAATAAAAATGCGTACAAAAAACATTGAAATACAGTCAAACATAAATAATAGGTAGCGAATACGACCTAATACGCGCTAAAAAGGACCTCAAGTGTGAAACATCGAAAGAGATGCCCTTAAAAATTATACCTCAAAAGTTAGACCTCTATGAATATTTCTAAAAAGTCATCTCATATATCATGGTCATTCCTAAAATTAGTCCAGCAAAAGTGATAACTCAAACGTGATATAATTATGAATAAATATCATTGAATTTATCTCTTGTATGTCATATACATCAATGTGATATCTCATCTCATTGTACATCAACCATCGGTGTCCAGTTCGGTGAATAAGTTGTACTGAGAAGCGATGCATACAAAGACTTCTCTAAAAAATATAACTCGGTACTCACTGCAGTGAGTGACAGAGAGCACATTTTCTCAGAATCAACGAAAACGTGAAGTCACGGACAGACGGACGGATGGACGGACGGACATGGCGAGCACAATAGGACATTTTTTCCATAAATGAGAAAATACACAAAAATATAACTCAGTACTCACTGCAGTGAGTGACAGAGGGCGAATTTTCTCGTCGACGAAAACTTGAGGTCACGGACAGACGGACGGACAGACGGACAGACAGACAGACAGACGGACGGACGGACATGGCGAGCACAATAGGACATTTTTTTCCATAAATGAGAAAATGCACAAAAAACACCAATCAAAAATATTGTTGATTATATAAGTCGAAAATAATTACCTGGCCCTGAGAGGCACCCTGGCTGAATACGGCCTCCGTTGGGGAAGAAGTCGATGTGGCCGCTTAGGTCTCCTGAACCGAGGGCGTTGCTTCCTGAAACAGGGGTCATACTTTCAAAACTCGCTAAGTGAACGTAAGTACTTACGTTTTATTTTGTTGTCTATGATTGGTGGATTTTGCTTGAAAGGCCGTCAATGATTGGCTGATGAACTTACGATCTCTAAAAGTATAGGCCCTGATCCCCAAAAAGTCAGACGAATACACAAAATCTGAGACTGATAAAAAAATATAACTCAGTACTCACTGCAGTGAGTGACAGAGAGCGCACTTTCTCGTCGACGAAAACGTGAAGTCAATGACGGACGGACAGACGGACAGACAGACAGACAGACGGACGGACGGACATGGCGAGCACAATAGGGCATTTTTCCATAAATGAGAAAATACACAAAAAATATAACTCAGTACTCACTGCAGTGAGTGACAGAAAGCGCACTTTCTCGTCGACGAAAACGCGAAGTCAAGGACGGATAGACAGACAGACAGACGGACGGACAGGCGGGCGGACGGACGGACGGACATGGCGAGCACAATAGTGCATTTTTTCCATAAATGAAAAAAACGCGCTAAAAATGAGACGTATCTTTATCAGGTTCAAATGCATTTCCAATCAAGAAGTAAAGAAAAGAATGAGTCTGAAAAATTGCTTCGACTACAAGAAGTGAGCCCGGAAGATTAACGACAAGAACCCCGACTAAATGCATCTATATCTAATAAAAAATCTCAACCTGAGTAGGATCACGATGGCCGTTAGTGTGGATGACATTGACGATTTCTGCGCTAGTAGAGTCGACTTCAATTAGTTTGAATTACGTCTAAACCAAGTAAACTAAACAACCATCCCAACCTTCCTATAGGTCAGGATGGCTGTTAGTGTGAATGACATCGAAGATTATTTGCTCTAGTGGAGCCGACTCCAATTAGGTTGAATTACATCTAAACCAACTAAACAACAGTCCAAACCTGCGTATGGGTCAGGATGGCTGTTAGTGTGGATGACATCAACGAAGACCGCGTCGGTGGGGTCGAGGCGGACAGTCACGGGCAGGCCTTGAAAGTGAGGACGCGAAGGCTCCAGTCCTGTGATGCGGCCGATTCCAGGATACCTCTCACTAACGTATCCTGCGAGGACAAAGTATTTATTTGACTATGGATTCATTATGCGGGAACAAAATGTTTATTTGACTATGGATTCCTTATGCGGGGACAAAGTATTTATTTGACTATGGATTTATTATGCGGTAACAAAGTGTTTATTTGACTATGGATTCATTATGCGGGAACAAAGTGTTTATTTAACTACGGATTCATTAACTACTCCTAATAATTTTCGCAACTGATAATTTGAAATCTAGAAGGAACACCGCTGTACAAGTGATTGAATAATTCAAGAAATTTAAATATTAATTAATGTTTTGATGGTTTTTGATCGTGGTTAGAGTATGTTCACTTCGTCAAGTGTGACAGCATTAAATATTATTTCTCAGGGTGGCATCAAATAATAAAACAACTTGTGAAATAATTTCATGTCATATGTACAGAATTAATTCACTGTATGGCAATTGTAGAATTTCAAAAAAATACTAATGAAATTAGGCATATTGAACTAATAAACTAAATCAAAAATACGTCTATTTGCGTAATACGTACCAATTATATTGTTTCTTAAACGTATTTTAAGAAACACGGCCTGTACTTGTAAACTTTTGTGCACAATGTACATTGTGAAAAACTGAAACTCTTATAAGGCACGTGAAGCCGTCAAACATCTACTGGGCACGTAAGACATGACTTCTAATTGGATTTAACAAAATTAAGATAATTTTCAATTCTTAATTTCATTACCCTTAACATTTTCAAAGTAACTTCATCTAATATGTTCAATGCCTGGTTTTGTCGATCAAAATACGAAATTACCAATAACAAAATTATTACTCCATATACAAGCAAAAACATTTCCTGTACGCATTTCCCTGGTTACGTACGCTAACATTACAACGATTTGATAATAATGCGAAATTTTTAGCTTTTAATTTTTTTTTTTAGCTTATAACCTAAAAAATATAACTCAGTACTAAGTTCAGTGAGGGACAGAGAGCGCATTTTCTCGTCGACGAAAACTTGAGGTCACGGACGGACGGACAATCACCATTTCCTACGTGAAATATGAAGGTGATAATTATACTATGTTGATGTTGTAGTCGTTGTGTTTTAGTAGAGCTTTCACCATTTCCTAAGGGAAATATGAAGGTGATAATTAGCTGCAAGCCTGCAACGTTTTATTTGCCAAGTGCAAATTATGGTAAAACATGCTTTTACTTTAGTTTTTTTGCAGCATACCACATTTTAAAACCCAAATTTTTTATTTAGCTACTGCTGCATCGCTGTAACATGTCTAAGCGATAGAGTAGAGTACATCACGGTGAGCAATGATCACCTGCTATTTTTCAATAGGGAGAGGAAACGATATTTTATAATATGAGGGAGAATAGATGAAAAGCAGATGAAAGTTCGTAAAAAATATTCATTAGAAACCACTAGAAAAAAACAAGCCCGAATCGCTCATTATCTTGTTCACTATTCTAAATAATGATTTTTTTATTTAACTTACAGACAATTAACATTATTTCATTTAATCCAACTTATGATGAATGTATTAGAAGAATGTACGGCTCGAATGGATATTAAGTAATTTCTGACCAAACTTGCGCATGTAATCAAGAAAAAGAATGCACAATTTTCATGTTTTTACTGTCATGTTTCATGTTTTTATTTTCATTTTTTCACTCACCTGAACCCAATTGATGGTACCATAACTGCTCCAACCGTGAACTATAAACTTGGTTGGTCGGCTGGCACTGAAAGTCGTAGATTTAAATTTTTGAAGGTTTCGTGGGTAGATCGTCACTCGATTTGGCTGAAGTCTCGTATACAAATCGAACTGAGTACCGATAGCCTCTCTAGATTCAGGAGGCACGTTCAAAGGGCGCAACGCAGGATCGTAAAAATCCCGAGTAAAGGTAAAGCAGCCGATTTCCCGATAACAATATTTTGATTCCTGATAATTGTCAGTCAGCTGCCCTGAAAACAATAGTGCCCAATTTCAGGTTAGTAAAAAGTTAACAATAATTCACGTATGTCCTGCAAAATTTCAATCTGATACTGAGTAGGGAAAATATTTTTGAAAATGTTATACATGGATTATGTTATTAGATTCATGATGCGTAAATACCACAAAAAACCTGCTCTTAAACCAGTTCTAAATTTAAAAATATTACAAACGTTCTTCATAAATGAAAATAAGTTGTACATAATTTTTCAAAGATCATTTTGTTACTCACGGCTTCGTTGATCGCCACTTCGAGCCTGCTTGCCAAATTTATGCGATGCAGCGACGCTGATGAACGGCATTGATGCGATGCTTCGTACCAGATTCTCGTAAAAATTAGGAACATTTTCGATGTAATTCATGACTGTTGCAGGATCAGGAAGCCGGATCGCTTGTTCAGCTGCAGCTTGTCTTTTGACGCGACCATCTCCAGAACTTAGCGACTGTTGAGTGTAGTTGACAAACCCTGTTCGGTTCACAGTAACAACCGAATTGAATCCCGATGTTTGTTTTATGTAAACCGTGTTCGAGTTCGGGATATTCGTGTAATTTTTCTGATTTTCACGAGTATCATCGAATAAACCCAAAGGTGAATGTCGTATTTCTTGCTCGATGTCACGAAGCAGACGGATAACCTTCACTTCTTCTGTAGTGCCATTGTAAGATTCATTCTTCGCTGATGTCAATTCATCCTCTTGTGGTACAGGCGCGCAAGCGCTGAACTTATTTAGCATCAAAACACTTGCAAATAATATAAGATGATTAAAAAAATCGCGGCGCCAACAAGCCATAATTTTTAATGGGCCGTTATACTGTGGTTCAAATCAATTCCGTAATTACTACACTCTCTTTCTTCACAAAGTCTATGATCGACTAATGACTATCTTATCTAAGAATCAGTATCTGCAAAAAAATATTTGTCATCAAAACGGCTTTATCTGGAGGGGATCTGAATGTTCAAACGTTAAATGCAAAATCGTATTAATTAACACGAGAATCGTGGGCATGCCATGCCAGCAGGTTTATTCTTTAGCGACGAAAATACTATGTTATGTTATGTTATGTTATGTTATGTTATGTTATGTTATGTTATGTTATGTTATGTTATGTTATGTTATGTTATGTTATACTATGTTATGTTATGTTATGTTATGTTATGTTATGTTATGTTATGTTATGTTATGTTATGTTATGTTATGTTATGTTATGTTATGTTATGTTATGTATGACACATAAGGACAGTCTGCACGCAGGTGACAGTTGCGCAAGACAACTGACAGCTCTGTAACTGACACGTCGCTATTTTGTAACTCGAAGCCAATAGCTATGCATGACAGTGCAAGAGCCAAGATGCTTCTCAAGGCCGACCGTACGCGGAAATACCTTGATTCAATAAGAAAAAAATGGCTAATGTAAAACAGTTATGTGAACGAAGATGTTGTGTTTGATGAACATTTAGCGCGTCATCTATCGTAGGTGGCATACCCTATTGACTTCAGAAAGAAATAAAATAATTTTGTCACTCGTTCGTAATTTGGTTAATAAAAACATGGCGTAGACATTTTACATGTTTTTTCCAAGTCATAAGCTAAGCCTAAATTGGCTATTTAATAAGTTTTCACCTACAATAGAAACTAGCCTATGTAATTTTCTCAATGGCATCCCCAACTTCAGCCGCTGTAACGAAATAGATTGAATTATCTCATGTTCTGTGAACTAGAAGATTTCAGGAACAGAAATTTCTTTTATATAAATATCAAAAAAAAATTTCAAATGTTTGCGAATATCCATACTCCTACATTATTATTTATCCCCATTCATACACAGTTACTCGCACAGTCTTATCTTAAGTTATTGTTAAAATATAAGGAAAATTCAGCTCCATGACAGAGCAATGTGAATCCGTACCAGAAATATTTATATAAAATATAATTATTTCAGCATTTGTTTTGATTTTATTGAAGCGATGAATTGTGAGTTTAACGAAGCGCTTATTTCACTACAACTATTATTGAAAAGTCTCATCTAAACATATCCCAAAGCTCACACAATCTGTTTATCCCCAATTATTAGTTCACACTCAAAACCTTATATGACGTTTGCTAACGCAAAATAGGCAAATTAGGATTCAATTAAATTTTAACTCGTATTAATCTCTTTAAAGTCATGTACTAAATCTCTCATTAATTGCAACACTCATGTGAAATAATATTTCATAGTAATATTATTAACAACCCTATTCGGACCAATTTCTTCCGTCGAATGTTCAAGGTCATACATTTCCAACGACTTTAAACTATTTAATTGATTTTTGCTGTATTATTAATTTATTTAGGTCTGTAGCAAGGTTTTTTTTCTTGTTGGAATTATCATAAATTTGTACTTTTATTACCGTTTGGCATTAGTTGGGTATAGCCATCTTCAGATTTTAAGTATTGTTTAAAATTACAATTCAAATATCGTTCCTGTACGAGCTGAAAATCCTTCAAAAAAAATTTAACGCAAAAAAATCGGAAATAACTTTTCTTGAAGATATTTTTCAGATCATCTTGAGAAAATTCTAGCAGGTACTGCTTTGCGTAACAATAATTAACGTAATACGTATAATTAAGAGGCACTTCGAATGTTATTCGAAGGGAATGAGGCACTTCGAATGTTGTTACGTTAATGTGGTTTTGGAATTCTAGTTTTTGTTCTGCGCTGGACGGTCGCTCGTTGCCTTGCCCTGCTGAATAGTAAACAGTTAATGAAGCGAGCCGCTTATGTCCTGCGTGTTAAACCAATATTGAGGAACCCCCGCCTTCCCTGATTGCAGGTAGTGCATTTAGCTATGTTGTACAATGTTTCTAGTCTTCATTTAAGTCTTATTTTCTTAATTAATTCTATTGTAAATCGTTAAACTAACCACCTCAATGTAAGAGGCTTAATGACGATCCCGCCCCAAAGTTGTAAAATTTTTCTACCCAATGTCACTGGCACTTCTAAGTATCCATTATAATTTTCACCTAGATCCTCCGGAGCTAGTAAAATATTCAAATTTATTATGAATTTGATATCTAATCAACAGAATTTACAGCCTTATGGTTACAATTTACTTCGCGTGATCCTGAATCTCAAACTCTCAGCCGTATTAACTATAAGAGCCATGGCAGCACGCGTGACCGGTTTTGTTTTGCTCACTTAGAAATATGGGTGTGTCATTATGTCTAAATAGTGACACACTTTTTACTCGTAAGACTGATACGCCATTTTTCTGGTAAAACAGGATCAGGGTGATCCACAGAAAGGCAAAAAGTACATCGCTATTTGTACAGTTCCACGCAGTAATCTGAGTGTAAATGGCCATTGTTCGCGTCACGAAGTCCTCACCGACAGCAGATCTGTAGCAATACCAGCTTTATTAAATATAATAATATTTATGGAAATATTTGCGAGAGTTAAATGAACATTCAAAATATACTAAAAAATATATATTCCATAAAAAATCAAAATATACTACTCCATTTTTCTCACGCATAATGAGAGATTAGTGATAATTTACCACCTAAAAGCATGGAACTCCCCACATAATTAACTGCGAGGTAGAAATATCTCTTTATATCTAATATTTGATCATTTTTAAGGCATTTTCTCATTTATGGAAAAGTGCACTATTGTGCTCGCCATGTCCGTCTGTCTGTCTGTCCGCCCGTCCGTCCGTGACCTCAAGTTTTCGTCGACGAGAAAATGCGCTCTGTGTCACTCACTGCAGTGAGTACTGAGTTATATTTTTTTATATTAGTTAATAATCCATCACCGTATCACAAGATTTGTACTTTCATTGGATTGTTGTCTGAGATAAAATGTTATATATTTGGTTCGAGGATGAAATACCAGGTCTATGCTGGGTCTAAAGAAATCAAGTTGACTTCAATTCAAGTTAACTTAGTTTAAATTATTTAATTTGTGTGTTTTATCATCACGCTGTGCAATTAAAAGAAAACGTATTTATATTTGGTCGCATTTACTGGTAACGAGTAACAAATGTACGATTAATTTCATTTAGTTCAATGAGAAACCCACCTACGTGAAACAAATCCTGCTCGAGGATATTAGCAAGCCTCCTGTAATCCTGCTCGAGGATATTAGCAAGCCTCCTGTAATCCAGTTCGAGGATATTAGCAAGCCTCCTGTAATCCTGCTCGAGGAAATTAACAAGCCTTCTGTAATCCTTCACGCGCTCGGGTAATCCCTACCTTGCCCCTGAGGCAGCCTAGAATCAACCATTTCATGATTAAAAAAAGGCACATGAGTCCTTGAAGTTTTTATTGCCTGCCCTTGCAACAATTGATGCATATAATGTGCAATTTGCAGGCCTATGGGCCTTACATTTCTTGCACATTTTTCGGAGCTAAAACGATATAGGAAAGAATGTGCTCGAGAAATCCGGCAGCACACAGGAAATTAAAAATGCTTTAAACTTTTATTTTGTGTTCATTTTTTAATTTAACATCAGCTACACTGATTGATACATACCGATTGAAGGACAAGCTTACATTCATAGGGTAACAATTTTTAAATAATATTTTTATCATGTCCCTATGCCTATTTAATCAGGCTCAGTCCAAGACAGGTTTTAATCGCGTTTTTTATCATGTCCTATGCCTATTTAAAGAGGCTAATCCCAAGAACTTCGTCTTGCACGCTGACAAAGAAGCACAAAAAAAAAACTATTCGTAATTCCAAATGACCTTCAGGTTATCACTTATCACCGCCGCCGTTTATGGTCTTGGTTTGGCTGGCCACACTAATGCCTCCTAAAATTTTAACTTCACTTGACGGAGAGATTTACCGAGGAATTGAATGACCGATGTTTAACCAGCACTAAACCTTTGATGATTCAAAAATAATTTAGACTAAATTAATACAGGTGCTGTAAAAATCTTGTAAAATCACCAGAAATGCGAGTCACTCTTATTATATATGATATTCAATAGGCAATGCAGCAGTGGAAAACAATGTGCTTTATACAGAGAAATTATCAATGATAATGCGAGGCGCGAACTCTAAGCATAATAATTTGGCAGAGGTCATAGCTTTAAAAAACTGATCTCTTTTAACCTTTTTGCTAAATTACTTCCTGATTTGGGAGGGTTAATTACGAGGAAGGATATTTTTACTTTTGTTCTAAAATTTTATTTTAAAATTTGCTGCAGTGAACTCCAAGTCACTTGAGACAATTCCGCAAATTCGTCAATTTATGTCGATTTTTAGGAATTTGGTTCCCAATTTTCGCAGTATTTTCTTCAATGAGGTAAGTGGAAATACGACCTGAACGAGGTTGATCGTCAATTGAAATTTTCCGTTTTTGAAGCGGGAAAACTACCCAAAAACTTGCATTCTCCCCATAGCATCATCCCTGCAGGACGCCTTTAGCCTTTCCTTGCCGGTTTTTAACAGAAGAAAACAACATCTGATGAGGCACGTTGCTAACGAAAATCGGACATCATCAAAAAACGACGAGCGCTCAAAAGAAATATCACAAAAATTTGTGATAATCGAACACGGCCTTCTAGGGCAGCAATGCTAGGCGCACTAACTGATGAATATCAGTAGCAAATGCATAATGCAGATACTAGAAGAATGCGGTGCTGCCAAAATTTCGCCCACCCCACAGGCACTTCATTTTCTTTTTAGGTCACCCTTCGTAAATCATCGTATTAATTTCTCATTGCTTCATCACATTTTGTCGTAGCAAAAAAATAATTCGAACTTTGAAGCTATAAGCATCAGCCAACTTCAGGACCCTACACCAATATTAAATCGTGTGAGACGATCTGAAATGTCATTCCCAGCCAATAATCCGGAAAATCGTTATATTATATAATAGAATTTGTCACTGACAGAACAGAATCATTCTAATACGTTAAATTGCAAGAAATAATTATTTATTTAAATCTCAATCGGAAATTAACTGTACTATACGTTCACCTATTAATGATTTCCAATCAAAAATATATCGCACAGTAATCTCATATAAGAATCATGAATCACTTTCACTGATTCTGTTAAGTTGTTACTAGAATAATTTCTTGCCCTTGACAGTGAGGAGGCCGCGTGCTGCTAAAAACTGAGTTTTAACTAAACAAAAAAACACGTCCAGGAAGTGACAGATATATCACTTATCGTAGATCAGATCTTACATGAAACTTTATCAGTTAAGATAATACCAGGTACAACTTTAGATGAGTGTTCAAGTGTTTAATAAGGAAATAACAATCAATGTAAAATTTTTACCCAGCAAGTGGGTGTTATGGCTGATCGTTCGGTCCCCAAGAATGGTAAGTGTTTATTTTAAATGCATGCGAAATCTTTATGCAGAACTTTTAGATTACGTGTAATTAGGTTATTACTGACTAGCAGCCATGGCAGCATTAAATATTTTGTGTGCAGCAGTACTGCAGTATATATAGTCAATATTTAATTGATAGGTTATAGAGAATGAGGTGATCGTTCCATGATCACGATCAGGCAGGGATCAGGACTTGTGACATTTGTCATTCATGTTCATGCAGTATGTAATGTTGACGCTCTTTCAAGTTGACGCTCACTTAATGGAGTCGTTGAATCAAACATGCAAAAGCCCAGAGACGCTAATCTAATCCACGACCTATACTCAAGTCTATTCGGTCCTAGAATTTAAAAAAAATTGCATTGATTACTTAATCGCTGAAACTATTCAACATTCCGAAACGTTGAGCCAGAGTTGTTACTGGCCACCGGAGTCTGAAGGTCATCTTCTCAAGGTCGCCCAGCGTCCTATCCTGCAGCCACATGCAGCTACCGGTAGTGTGTGGCATACCACTTATGAGTTAGGATGAAAAAAAAACTCAGCAACTACTCGATTCCATATACTTTTAGCGGATATATTAGCAAATACTTCTAGCAAATACTTTTAGAGGATATAGAGTAAGTTTTTAACACTGAAAAAATGATTTCTCCATCGATCGTTCGATTCGGGTCAAAATTTTGAATCTCTTTTATTTTGCAAGCAGAAAAAATATATGTTCGCCTAAAGCGCTATGTTTTATGTTACGTTTTTCCGGTATATTGTTGGCAAATTTTCTATTTCATGTAAATAATTCTATCGTATCTTTTTTAAGTCACGTAATCGTGAGCAGCTTAAATTATTCACCCATATGCTGCCTATGACAGTAAACGGTACCAAAATATCAAGAAGCTGGTACGTCCAACTGAACAACATTTTTGTCAAGGGCATTACATTTTTCTGTTCCCCAAGCGCATGTTAATAAAAACTAATTCAAGTAATAAAATAAACCGAGGGTTAATAGTTTACGGCAAAATTTTTCGGTCAAAGAGAAATTTAGTTATGCGCCGTAGTCCGCAAAATGCATCATATAATAATAGAACTTTGACACAATTTTGAAGCTAGTGAGCAAGCGAGCTGAACAGGAAGTTATATTTGACTGAATTGGTCCAGTTCACCCGACCTCAACTACCTTTAAATGAAGTGGACTTTATCCATACAAGCAAATTGTTCCGTTCAGATGAAAATAACGTTGAGGAATTATTATATATTATATATTCTCTATATATATAATATATAAATATTATAATTCTTGCTTACTTCGAGAATGAAAATAATTGAAATTTATTGCACATGTTAAAACAACCACAGATCTGCCTTGAGGCTACGTCATCGCGCTGAGTTTATTCAAACGATGAACCTTCAAATTGAATTTTTTTTCTTATCCCTCACTAGCATATGCTGTACATTTCACTCGCTAATAATCCAATCACCAACACCCTCCCGACACCCTGGAAAAACTCGTATACTGTACACATCGATGCTCTTCCACAACGTATATATTATACACAATCGCTAAAATAGTCGCAAATTCAACCCCAATGCTGAGTTTCTGAAGATGTCGTTAAGATTTCGCTCGAGCAGAAACAAGAGCTAAGGATTGCTTGCAATCAAATTTCGTTAATATTCAAAACTTGAGCGGAGTCCGTAGACATAAAAAAACGTCATTGGAAACGAAAATTCAAGCCAAACGAACGTTATACTTTGGAACGCTTATCTCTAAGGAGAAAATCATGTTTTTTTCATTATTTTCTCTTCTTTTAATCCTTCTTCTTATCATTTCATAACTCGGAAGATTTAATGAATGGAAACATAGACGCTTGACGTGTCTTACATTTCCTACTTATCACGAATTACGTCAATTTTGTCAATCACAGAATAGACGCGCGAATCGATGATCATCGTAGTCCACGATCGGATGATCTTTTGAGAATCTATACTCATGACTAACGGGCTAAATAGAAAACAATACTTATTTTGATTTGCTTTACTCAATTTTATATTTTTTCTCTGTCTTTTTGAAAAGGCAAGACTTAACTATGAGCAATTGAAACACTACTACAATTTCCGCATAGGTAAATGGCACCGAGCAATACAACAAAGATCAAGACAAAAGATATTATTAAGCTTCATCAATATCTTAAAACGAACGTTGAGAGTAGAACAACACACCTATACAACGACATGTTTCATATTGAGATCATAAAAGTTTACATAGTAAATAACGAGGTAAAGAGAACATTGCATTCTGCATAAACATAACGATGACCGTCACGCACGCATATAATGATTAAACTGGTTTCAAAACACAAATTAGACAAATCAAATACGGTATTTGTAATCAAACGAAATTAACTTGTTTCTGGCAAGATTGTTCAAAAATTACTTACGAGTTTAAGTCTTCGCGGATAAAATACGCTATTCTACAACACCAAAATATAGAGAGCACCAGAGCACAACCCACGTCCACACCCGGCGAATGTACCCACACGTTTAACTCTTAGTTCTTCATCGAGGCAAACATCAAAGTAACTTCTTCAGTAAGGCCAGTACAATCATTGTGGTCAGAATGGTCAGTATGGGCGGTCTCACATCCGCGAGGTATTGTACTAGAAATTAGGGCTACCAAATTTAACGACCCATCATAGGATAATTTTTGAACTGCAGGTCAAAACCATAACTAATCGTACATTTAGAACCGTGCGTTTTTTTGGAACCTTATTGCCGGACAGGCATGGGAAGCTTGTTTTCTTTGTCTTCATTAGGTCTGAGCTCTAGGCCTAATATCTAAGCAATGTTGGTTCAAAACCAAGAATTAAAATGCATACATAAAATTTATCAAACTAATCTGTGCTGCAAAATCTGACGAATGTTATAAACAATTTTAGAAGTTCTAAGTTTGAGGATATACTAATGAATAAAAAATATCGACCCTAAATCTCAGAGAAATGAAAAAAGTAAATCATTGAGCGAGTCGTGAGGAAAATATAGCGCTGTCCTTGAAAAATTGAAAACGAAACACTTTTCAATTTCTCACAAATAACTTCATAATAAATAGTCACGCAACCTACTAATTTAAAACAGAACGCGATAAAATTTACATAGCTTAACAATTTTGAGATCTGGTTATCTGGTCGCTTCTCAATAGCAAGAAATATGAAGATAAATTAAAATTGAAAATTAGATATTCTATCTCAAGAAGATTACAATGTGCAACTTAAATTGACAGGGGTGTTTAAAATGATGTTAAAGATACAGTGTATAAAAGCCAAACATAAAATGGTTACATTAACATCGCTATGAAGTTCATTTCGTAACAAGTTAAAAATGAAACAAGAATGACCAGTAACGAAGAAAATGGAGAGTGAATAATGAAGAAGATTTTAGTAGGAGGAAGATCCCTGATGATTGTTTTCTTTCGTTAGCACATCATTGGGATTGTACCGAAATATGCAACAAATTACACAACAACGTACTATTATTAACAGTAGGTATTTAATCTCATTTTTTCGAGGACAGGAATATAAATGATGGAACTGCATTAGACAACGCAGGCTTGTATGCATGCACGATGAGATCCAAACCTTTTCTTCCTATTCACTGATCTATTACAACATAAAGTACACCAATAAACTAAAATTAATGAACATAAAATTTAATGAAATCAACAAATCCATATCATAAATGTCGTTAAACTTGAATTTACCTATTTTCAATGGTAGCTTTAGCAGATGACACTCTTGGTACAAAAATCAATTTAACAAAAAACATAGGATATCTTTTAATAATATTTTTACCGCAAATAGAATTTAGATCGCAATATATTTTTCGTCTTAGTCGAAATTTAAATAACTTTCTAGCAAGTTCGTCTGTTAGAGGCTTGTAGACAAAAATCCAGGGCAGCTATAATCAAGAATAAGTCAAGTGACGCATAAATAAATATTCGCTAAAGTAAAATTTTCGATCAAAACAACTAACTCTAAACTAACTAAGGTTTTCAACTGTATCCAGACAATACAAACAAACGTAAGGTACCGATTGATCAGTGTTAAAAATATTAATAAAACATGCAGTTACGTTTCATATCATATCTTCGTCAATGCATAAATAGACTTCAGAATGTCCACATTCCATTAATTAAGAATCTTTTCAGTAATTAATAATGTACGAGTTTACGCAAAAAGGTCTTATAATGAAAACAAGTAGCTTTCAAATGATCAAAAACTGATGTTCTGAATCTAAAGGGATTACGTCACTGATAAAAATGTCATCAAAAAATATGCTCAACAGGCGCAAAATTCAAATCGAAATTCAGAAGCGGGAGTTCAGAATTGTCAATCTCTTACCAAATAAATTTACGTCAGTGGTTCCCAAAGTGGTTGATATCGCCCCCCTGGAAGCGGTGGAAAGATCTGGGGGGGGGGCGGTGAGGAAGAAATGGGCAGTAGGGGGGCGGCAGTCCGCGAAGTCGATAACAGAAGTTCGTAGGTTTGTTTGACACAACACGTGCAGAACATGACTCCGAATCGAATAAATTTTCACAAGCTAAAAATCACCGTTTTGTAGTAAGGAATTTCTATAAAAAATTTCGTTCGAATCTGTTCAGTAATTTGGAAGAAATTCTTTGATCACAGCGAACTTCGGCCCGTATCGCCATATAACTCGGGAATGAAGGTGAAATTTAAAATTTTTTCACGAGCTAAACATCACCGTTAGATCCTAATGAATACGTGTTCCAAGTTTTATCGAGTCAAGAAAGAGGCGTTTGTTTTAAATGTGTCGGTGGGGAGGGGTGGGGGGGCGCTAGAGTCTGAGATTCACTGGGGAGCCAAAGGGGGCGCCAGCCTGAAAAAGTTTGGGAACCACTGGTTTACGTCATTTACTTTATCGAAGTTGACACTTGATAACCTATCAATTAAATAAGTTGTCATGCTCTAACATATAACAATTACAAACATAAGCATCATATCCAAATCTCTTCTATGAACTTAAAACGTCCTAGTCACGACACGAGATAACAATTTTATTAAGTGGCCACTTTAACTTCAGAGAAAATAGACCGCCGTATGACGCCTATCACTTCATCTCTTCCTGCGGCAGAGCTTCTTATGTTCTTTATGCCAGTGCTGTTGCTGGCAGTCCGTAGAACAGTAGGCAGTGTTCCAGCAGCAGTGATATATCGCCTCACTCTCACACGTCCAGCACTGAAATAAACAATTGAACAGTAGGCAGTGTTCCAGCAGCAGTGATATATCGCCTCACTCTCGTACATCTCGCAAACATACAAATTACTGAGCAAGCATTCAAAGCCATTCACATAAGAACTGTACCAGGACAATACTGCATATACAGACAATTATATAGACAAATGTACAAGAAAGACCGGTCCCACTGTAGATGCAGCCCTAGAACGGACAATACCTTAGTATCAACCTATTAAAGGTCTCAACATGTGGCATGTTAGTAGTAATAAGAAGAACCACTAATCCACTGCTTTCGTTTGGTGTCGCGGATATGTTGCGTGTGCTCAATGTAGATGCGGACAATACTACCTTAGTATCATCCTATAAAAAGGTCTCTCGTGGCATGTTAGCAGAAATAAGAAGAGCCACTAACCCACTGCTTGCGTTTGGTGTCGCGGATGTGCTGCCTGTGCTCACTGTAGATGCGGACAATACTACCTTAGTATCAACCTATTAAAGGTCTCAACATGTGGCATTTTAGTAGTAATAAGAAGAACCACTAATCCACTGCTTTCGTTTGGTGTCGCGGATGTGCTGCTTGTGCTGGACAATACTACCTTAGTATCATCCTATTAAAGGGCTCTCGTGGCATATTAGCAGAAATAAGAAGAGCCACTAACCCACTGCTTGCGCTTGGTGTCGCGGATGTGCTGCTTGTGCGTCTCCTCGAGGGTGGCCAGCTTGGCGCGGTACTCCTCCTTCATGCGCTCAAACTCTCGCTCCACCTTACGCAGCGATGCTCCCACGCTGCGGTTCTTGGAACCAGAACACGTCGTTTCCGTGCGTATCTATAATTATTCAATCAGTTAATGCACAGTAAATGCACGTTATAAATTATCAGTTGCCTGTAGATGTGCTTAGCCCTTTTTTACCAGTATATTGACAACAATAAATGTTATAAGCATAAAAAAACAGGCTAATAGAGTTACCGCTGAAAATTACCAGTTGTCTATAGATTTGCTTAACGCCTTTTTACGCCTACATTGCCAACAATAAATGTTATTAGCACCTAAAAGACAGGCTACTAGAGTTACCGTCAAAAAAAGGTCAAGATTAATAATACGGAGGCATTACATTAGAGGAGGAATTTTTCTTCGGTGAATCAAATCAGAGTTTATAGCTGTACAGAACAACCTTTGAACTGAACAACCTAGCTGAACAGAACAACAAGTTCAGTAACCTCATGACAGGAGGGAGCGTATGCTATAGAGCTGTCCCTTATCGTCTGGAGCAAAGCGTTTCCATCTTTTTGACGTCACGTGTTACGTTTTAAAGGATGCATATTCAACCCTCTACCGCCGTATATATCACTCTCCGGGAAGATAACTTTCAACTAAAATTATAAGTAAATTATTGAGTGTAGCAACCTGAGGACGTCTGTACGCAACAGAGAACATTTAAAGTTGCCGTACGTGGCGGCAACCATCAGTGCAAGTCATTTTGCGCTCACTAGAACGTATCCTTTTTGGGAAGTAGGCGCGTGACAATATTGCTCCGGTTACTCATGTCAGGCGGTAGAGGGTTAAGGAACAGTATCCTTGTTGGAGTCGATTCAATAAATACAAAAAATATAACTCAGTACTCACTGCAGTGAGTGACAGAGAGCGCATTTTCTCGTCGACGAAAACGTGGTCACGGACGGACAGACGGACGGACTTGACGAGCACAATAGCGCCTTTTTTCCATAAATGAGAAAATGCGCTAAAAAGCCTTCGGTGACCGTGACTCAAAACCTAAATTAAAACGCTCCGTAACGTAACTATTAATCATACAATGCATGTATTACGTAGCGTTCTTCAATAACCTGGTCCAGCAGCCGACTGATGGTTGGGGAAGTGCTGTCACTGCCACCCTTGCCCTCCTGCTGCAGCTGATGGCTCTCCAGGTCCTCCAGCGCGGCCTGGTACAAGCACAAAGATTATGCTAAAATCTTACGATAACATTATTTTATTGGATTAAAGAAATGTAAGTATTTTCAGTTAATGCACAGTTATTGCACGTTATAAATGATCAGTTGCCTCTAGATGTGCTTAGCCCCTTTTTAGCGCATTTTCTCTTTTATGGAAAAAATGCACTATTGTGCTCGCCAAGTCCGTCTGTCCGTCCGTGACCTCAAGTTTTCGTCGACGAGAAAATGCGCTCTCTGTCACTCACTGCAGTGAGTCCTGAGTTATATTTTTTGACAAAAAAGGGGCTAAATGAAATGAAAAAGAAGACACGAGTGAGGAAGAGTAAGCAATACCTACCTGGAAGTGCAGGCTGGTACCAGCACAAAGGTTATGCTAAAATACTAACATTGCATTTATAAGATTAAAGAAATACAAGTATTTTCCAGTAAGAACTTGAGCAAGAGAAAGTAGACATCGGTACTGCAGTAGGTGCTGCAGGGTCAGAAATATTTAGCTAAAATCTCGACGCGGAATTTATGACATTGAATAAATACAAGTAATTTCCAAGAGGCAATACCTGTAGGAGATGCTGGGGGGTCTGTACGGAGAGAGAGCGTCTGGCAGGCTCCTGGGAAGACGATGACACGACGTCGTCTCTGCCGCTGCTGTCCGACGAGCAGCCGCTCTGCACACCAACACAGTCAAGGGTTAGGCAAAGCGCACGGCTTGAGTCATTAAGTTAGACATTTTAGCCCATTTTCTCATTTACGGAAAAAATGCATTATTGTGCTCATCATGTCCGTCCATCCGTCCGTCCGTGACTTCACGTTTTCGTCGATTTTGAGAAAGTGCTCTCTCTGTCACTGATTGTAGAGTACCGAGTTATATTTTTTTACAAATATTCATTTAAAATGGACTTAAAAAGACATTCAAAAAGGATGTTAAGGATCTGACTTTTAAGCGGTGTTTTCAAGTCAAAGGAAAAGATATAATTTATTATAACTAGTAAAACTCGCACATTTTGGTACACCAAAGTGATTCAGAATCAACGCAGTGATTCTGAATAAGGGGGATGTTAGTAATGGCGTCATTGGCGTGGCTTATGACAGAACAGGTGATGATTGCAATGATTGTCAATGGCAGCAATCGTGGCTCTGATTGAGTAAAATGAATAAAAAAGTTAAAAATATTTGGAGAACATGTGTAGGCTGCAAGAGGAGGATGGCGACAATAAATGTGATTACGTTAATGTAGTACCTACATTTTTGGAATGCTGGTACATTTCAATAGCTTGAATATTAATTTCCTAAGATATCAATGAGAATAGTGTTGGTCTCTAAGAAATACTTAGTAATTTACAGTATGATAATTTATAATATTGCAGACGCAAGCATAGGTACATTAATTGTGATTAATTGTATTTAGCACTGTAGAATTCAAATAAAATATAGTAATTGTGATTGTTATTTTAAAAAAACGTAGCAGTGAGCTACCTTTGCACTGCCAGCCTTGCACGAAGACGTGACAGGCGACGAGGCTGGAAGAGGAGCTTCATCGTCGCTCTTCTTCTCTTCCACTTCAGACGCAGGCTCTTCTTCTCGTCCATCTCCTCGCTCTCGCTCTTTACCTGTCATTGCTTCGTCTCGCTCTTCACCGTCTCCTCTTTCTTCTTCTCTGATTTGTCTTGCGTCTTCTAAGCTATGATCTTCGTTAGTGCAATTGTCAGCGACGAGCTTATGTTTAGTTGGCTGCAAAGAGGAAACTTATTTTAGTTATTGATACTTTTCCGATCATGATTAATAGTACTGCTTAATTGAAATCAATTAAATAAATAAGCTAAACCTTGACAGTTCAATTGGTAAAATTTTAAATCATTTTTCAGATTTCCTTCAAATCTAGTGATAAGAACGTAAGTTATTTGAGAAGAAAGGTTTGATGCAAATCACAACTAAACTTTCACATCGATCAAATTTAGACTGTAACAAAGCAAATAATTCAATTTATACAATTGATTTGAAACAATTCATGCTTCTTGAGATGTGGCAAGAAAGAATAGTTAACTTCTTGTACGGTATAGATCCTTAAGCAGCTCTGATGTAACGTTGGCTAAATTGATTATTAAAATTTAATAATCAACGGTCCAAAATTGAGATAATTTTGAAAGCCAAATACTCACGGATTTCTCCTTCTTGACGCCGCTGTCGGAAGAAGCCACGGCGCTCTGATCTTTCCTGTGACAAGCAGCAAATTTTATATTAATTGGTGGCTGGACCAAGCAAACAATATCACCATTGCTTGAATTCAAGGCAGCTGCGTCATAGTGACGAGACGTTATTACTAGAGTAGGTAATTGGGGGCTTAACATAATCTTAACTCTTAGCAGCTGACAATAAAAAAATGTTCAACAGCTAAATTTGCTGAAAGCATTTCTCATGGAATAAAATAACTACCTACTTAATTATTTCACTCGAGAAAAAAATCAACATAAATAGGAAAATGTTTCCTTCAGAAAGTGAAACTCAAGGAAGATAATAGAAAAAAAGTAGATCAGTGCTCACTGCAGTGACAGAGAGCGCATTTTCTCGTCCGTCCGTCCGTGAAGTCACGGAGGGACGGACGGACATAACGAGCACAATAGCGCCTTTTTTTCCATAAATGAAAAAATTCGCTAAAAAGCGACTATCTAATTATAAAATTTGGTCACCTGTAGTCAGCGTGATGCAGCTGTTGGGAGGCAAGGGTAGCAGCCTGATATTGCTGCTGCAGAGCTGCAGACTCGATATAGCTGCCATGATACTGTTGTTGCTGCTGCTGCTGGAACTGATGCTGCAGCTGCTGCTGGTGTTGCTCCCAATCTTCACGAGTAATCAGAGAAGAACTCGAGGAACTTTGCTGTTCTAGCCGAGGATCACTCGTTTGTTCAGGCGAATGTTTGCTAGAACATCCCGATACAAGTTTGTCTGTTTGGTCTGTTATTTCTCGGTGTTTGTTAGGTCTGGACTGCTGCTGGGGAGGTAGAGGTGGGGGAGGAGGAGGAGGTAGAAGGTTAGCATCACCACCACCAAGCAGTTCTTGGTGGTGCTTGAGTTCTTCCATTGCCTTCGTGTACGCAGACGTCTTCTTGATCTGCATGATTAGATTCAGTTATTTCACGAGAAATCATAGGGCATAAAAAAATTTAAAATGTACTAGTTTACGCTGCAAGACCTCGATGAAGATAAAAGGCTTTCACATGAACAAAAACTTGTTGTTCTTCAAAGACAACTCCATTGAAAAATATGTGATAGCTCAGTATAAATATTAGATACATTAATTCTTATAATATATGCATGTCCTACACTCCTAAAAAAATATAGAGAAGTCTGTAAACAAGAAACACAAGACTTTAAATACAGGCAACGGAATATTAAAAAAGAACAATAGAAATAAAACGTTCAACTACACCTAAGAAAGCAAATTAGACGGATCCAGGTATAAATCAACCCTCGAACTTCATCAAACAGACGACAACAAATGAGGGAAGGAGATTCGATTTCAAACATGCCAGCATCACGTTTGAAATGATAAAGGACCTGTAGGAGCATAATATAGGACCTATAAGAATAACAGTAAGAACAAGTAGGAGCAAAATATAGGACCTATATGTATAAAATTAAGGACTTGTAGGAGCAAAATATAGTACCTATAGGAATAAAAGTAAGAACTTGTAGGAGCAATATATAGGACCTATAGGAATAAATTAAGGACCTGTAGGAGTTGTGCGCTGGCAGTGATGGGTTTAATGAGGGAGATGTCTATGATGGCGCGCTGATGTTGACTTCCAAAAAACCGAACATCGCAGCTCGATGCACCTTCTCTCATCACCTGGATAACATAGGTAATTTAATTACTCAATAACTAATCAACAAAATAAAAATATGTCACATATTACATGATTAATTTTAATTCAGTACAAAACAAAGATTATCCATTAGATATTTCAGACAGACTACCAATATATCAATAATCTTATAGGTATATATATATATATATATATAGGTATATGTATATATCAACAATCTTGCTATATATCAATAATCTTGCTTGGATTAGTAAGGGAAATTTCAATGTCAACAGAATAACGGTAAAAATACCTCTTAAAAATAAAAACGAGAGTACGGTACATACTTTGGCAGGCCAATAAGGGAAGCCCTTTTGCTTGGCATAGACTAGTCTGTGAGGAGGGTTACATGGTCTGCAGAACCAGTAGGGATCTTCAGAGCAGAACTGCCAGCGGTAGCAGTCTGTGCAGACCTGTAGCTCCAGCAGACAGTGCTGCACCTCCCGAAGGAACACTCGGGCGCTCTCAGCAATGCTGCTATTCGCTGCACAAGGTGAGAACAAATCTTAAAATCCTAGCCTGTAAGCTGTATCTAGAACTCTTGCTGCACATGGTAAGAACTAATCTTACAGAGAACTCATCCTAAAATCTTAGTCAGTAAGCTGTATCTAGAACTCTTGCTGCACATGGTAAAAACTAATCTTACAGAGAACTAATCTTGAAATCTTAGTCTGGAAGCTGCATCTAGAAATCAAGTAACTCCTGGAACCAGGAGAAGATTTACAAGCAGAATTGAAAATGATTAATGTATTTGATGGCAAATGGTCCAATGCTCCTAAAATTACAAGTGAGAGTAACATGCTATCGTTTCAACACAATAATATTTTTTCACTTGCATTGGCGCAGACAAATTTTGTTGATACAGACGCCACGATTATCACTCCATAGAATAATAATACAAATTACGATCACCTGATCAGCACTGCTACCAAGACCCGAATAATAATGATAATTACGACCACCTGATAAACACTGCTACCATGATATGAATAATAAAAAATAATAATAATTACGTACGGTCCACATCATCAGCACCTCCAGGAACCGAATAATAATACTAATTATTGCAACCATCTGATGCAAGCACCACCAGGACCCGAAAAATAATACTAGTTATTTCAACCCCCCTCCTAAGCTCAACCCCCCTCCTAAGCATAACACAATAGTAATACTAGTAATTTCAACCCCCCTCCTAAGCTCAACCCCCCTCCTAAGCATAACACAATAGAAGTAACCATCCCCCAGACTCACAGCCATGGTAGATACACACGTTGTGCACTATAGTCATGGCATCGATCTCGAGATCTGCCGCTGTACGATATCTGTTATCATGCGTCTTCCTCTCCATGGTTGGCAAGTCCATGTGATGATGCAGCAGAAGCTGTGCTCGCCAAGGCTCACTACCGAAATTACTGTGTAAATTCATGCCATTATTGGCACTGATGGACCCGGCTGAGGGGGGAGCTGGTCCCCCACCTGGGGATGTTGTAGGGGGTTGTATGGAGTTTGGGGTTGCAGAGGCAGGGTTGGAATTTCCTGAGGATGTCGAGGTAGAAGAAGTCGAACTCTCGGCGCCTGACGGGAGTGTTTTTTTTTAATTTCGCGTGTAAACGGGAATAATAAGCAATAATTTTTCACCGAATTATATGTTTTGGAAAAAAATTTATTGCATAATTGAGTTACTATTCATTTACATTTATCACGAATGCAAGGTTGTGAGATGAGGCTATTTCAACATCTTATCCATGTTCTTCACTAATGACTAATGAACCTAATTAAAAATAATAAATTGAAGTATTCAAATGTTATTTAATGACATTTGAATTTTTATTTAATGCCCTCAACTCACCAGGCTTCTGCCCCACGGCGGGCACGGATCGCTCCATGAGATTTGCTGGGAGCTGCAATAAAAAGTTGACCGTTAAAGTTTACTGCGTGTTCTCATAGATTAAAATAAAATATTCCACAGCATATTATATGGAATTCCATCTAAACATCTTCAGGTTAACAGCTAACATGTTCACTTTAATTTGCTCTAATTTTCGTTCAAGTAGTCAAAGTTATTTAAAAATTGAAGCATAATGAAATGCAGCATTAGACGAAGTTACTTAAATTAGACGAACTGGAGAACGGTTTCTATGCACCTCATAAATAAATAAAACACAAAGCTTCATGGCAATAACTACATCGCTGGAATAGATGTTTATGGAAAACGTAACACAAAAGTAGAAGAAATAAAGTATGTTGTAGGTAAGAAGGCCAAATAACGATTAAAACATAACGTGCTACACAAGACCACTGCCACAAAGGAGAAGCACTTATATTAAAATATCCAGCATCATATGTAATAAGAATTAATACAAGGCTTAGATGTAGAACACAATGACCAAAAAGATGATTGATCCAACAAGATGGTATTGAATTACAAGAGCTACAATAACTAACACATTATTTCCTTATAATAAATTGGACGATGCGAATACATGAAAGTTTCATCTTAGAAAAGATTTTCTCTGTCCTGCATAATAGACTGTAGTTGAAAGGAAAATCAGTGATTATAGCAAAAGACAGCAGAGGAAGCGCTAATACTGAGAACATAACACGATTTGTAAAACACAAATTTAAGAATTTCTTATCTTAGAAAGAAATGCTAGAAATTTGTGAAACAGACACAGTGAAAGAAAGTATATGTAGGAAGTGCTAATAGTGAGAACATGATTTGTATTCACAATTGTAAGAATATCTCATCTTATAAAGAAATGATAAAAAATCTGTGATAATAGTGAAAGTAAGTATAGGAAGTGCTAATAGTGAGAACATGATTTGTTATACACAAATGTAAGAATATCTCATCTTAGAAAGAAATGATGGAAAATCTGTGAAAACAGTGAAAAAAAGTATAGGAAATGCTAATACTGAGAACATAACACGATTTGTATAACACAAATGCAAGAATGTCTTATAAAGAAATGATAGAAAATCTGTGATAATACTAGTGAAAGAAGGTATAGGTAGTGCTATACTGAGAACATAACACGATTTGTTACACACAAATGTAAGAATGTCTTATAAAGAAATGATAGAAAATCTGTGATAATAGTGAAAGAAAGTATAGGAAGTGCTAATAATGAGAACACGATTTGTTACACACAAATGTAAGAATATCTCATCTTAGAAAGAAATGATAGAAAATCTGTGATAATAGTGCTACCTAACAAATGACAATGCTAATACGATTTGTATAACACAAATGTAAGAATGTCTTATAAAAAAATGCTAGAAAATCTGTGATAATAGTGAAAGAGAGTATAGGAAGTGATAACAGTGGGAACAGAACACGACTCACTCTGTCCCTGAGCTTGTTTACAGTGAAGGCAAGCAGAGCGTTTAGCTCTTCCCTGCTCAGCCCGTTCTTGGCAGCAGCTCGAGCCAACATGCGTTTCTGATAAGTAAACAGCCTTCAATATATAATTGGTTTTAATGTTAGAAAATGTAATGAAGTAAACAGCTTTCAACATTTAATTGGTCTTAGAAGTTAGCAAATGTAATATGGTTCAGAAATAATTCTAGTACCGGTATGCTTATTTTTGAGGAGAAATTTCTTAGCCAAAAATGTTTAGCAAAACAGTGTAAAAATTAATAAATTATTTTATTGAATAGGACCTGATTCAGTTACAATTAAACGCTTGTGATATCAACCTCTAAAACAATGATTAATGATACTCCTGATCATCATACTGATCATGATACTACTGATCTACTAACACAGATCCAAACAGCATATCAGCATGTCAAGAAATTCAAGTAATTGTTTTCTTAGCACAACAATTTTTTGAAAATTGGAAAGCTCCCACGAGCTCTATGCTCTAGAGTCTAGAATGATATCGACATAATAACAAGAGAGATTTCAAAAGAAATATTTTATAACACCCGTTATATTCTATTTTCTAATGCTATTTTCTTTATTAAAATATCTGGTATATATATTTGGGTCTAAAAGATGGGAAAAGTTATAAGAATTGCAGTCTCAACAGAAACTTGAAAAATGGAAGCTATGCAAAATTTGTCCAGAACTTGTTGGGAAAAAACTGCAAAATATTAGATTAAACAGAACTTATTAACCGGAAAACAATTTTGTTAAATATTGACCGGCAAACAATTATCTACTCTATTCTGGTAAATGTAAGAAAAATTCCCCTTATATCATCAGTTGATGCGCAAAGTCCTAAAAGTGTGATAAATATTTTACCAGAAGTTACTACCTACTCAAGGTTCTTAGTAACCTACTAATGCTCAATTAAGGTACTTATATTACGTATCAGTTTGCTTATATAGCAAGTTCACAAGATTTTAAAAGCAAAGAAAACGCCAAGCAAATTCACCATATCGATATTGAAAACGTTTTGGAGTCCAGCTCCATCATCAGGTCAGAAAATTCACCATTTCTTAAAAAGGAAAACGTTTCGGAGACCAGCTCCATCATCAGTTCAAAACCTAAAACACAGGTACATGTACCTGTGTTCAAAACCTAAAACCTGTGTCCAAAACCTAAAACACAGGTACATGTACCTGTGTTAAAAATTTAAATTGACGAATTCTCTGGCCATTAACCACCCGTGTTGAAATCCATATCTATGCACATTATCCTTACATGTTCCCATCAAATAGCAAATATCCAAACGACAAATTGCTATTCATGCGCTGAACCATATTATACACTGTAGAATAATCAAACATAAAAAGTTATCGTTCGGTCACGCCGAACGAAAAAATGTACTATATAGGGTATATTACTAATAACTACGAAAATATAGATATAATAACAACAAAAATATATATACCTATAATAATAACGAAAATATGAATATAATAACAACGAAAATATAAATATAATAAGAACGAAAATATAAATATAATAACAACAAAAATATAAATATAATAACAAAAATAAGGAGGCTCGTATACTGACAGGAGGCATAGGAAGCCGAAACCCCTCTTGTTCGACGCCAACTTTGGATCCTTTCTGGCCCAGCTTGCGCGTGATGGCGATGAGGTTGTCAGACGCACATTCATCCAAGTGACGTTCTATCTCCTCTGCAATTAATCATAAGACATGAGGGCATCCATTAACATTACATTACATATTACATTATATTACCTACATGACATTAACCATGACATGTTAGCATCCAACATCTTCAGCAGTTATAATACAAGAATTCATACAGAGAACGAACGGTAAAGGAAGGCAAAAAAGGAAAAATTGCGTCCTTCCAAATGTAGGTAATTCTTCGTTTGAGTTATTTCACTCTAGTAAATTCAAAATTACAAAAACATTCTCAATGTAAATTAAAATCAGGTAACAATAGTATAGTGCATAATGGACTGAAGGTGAAACCAAACGCCATACAAAATAAGAAAAAGTTATGGTTTACATCCGTCACTATTTAATTTATTTCACCAATCATCTATATATTATCCTCATACAAAATATTCAATAGAATTGATACGTTTCCACTGTACGTAACTCGAAACAAGCTTCATAAAAACCATTACCATTTCCCGAACTTACAAGTATTGAACAGATTTTGCTACTCACTGACTTCCATGTTGTATGTGCGTGTCATATATCGCCGTATGCGATCAAATGAAGGCAACTGCTTATGGTTCCTGATGACTGTGATGCCATCCCAGAGTTGCTGGCACACAATCGCCTCCGAACTGCGCCGACACGAGCTGGCGTAGACAGGGACTGGTGCAGACAGCATCGTGAAGACGGCAGCAATTGGCTAGAACACGGCAGCAATTGGCTAGAACACGGCAGCAATTGGCTAGAACACGGCAGCAATTGGCTAGAACACGGCAGCAATTGGCTAGAGCACGGCTTGAATTTTGACGGCTGTTACAGAGGTTCCAGGACTAAATCAATCATTCCCGCTCAGTTGAGCAATTCAATAGACGAGAAAACAATATCCTCGGCTTCTCCATCATATCCATCACACTTACGTCCTTTCCTCTTGCATTTATTGGAGAAGATGCGGATCGTCTTCTGTTGCGCGCTGAGATTCCGATCTTTCAAATACTCTTCTGATCGAGCAAAAAGATTCAGTAGCCGTGCTCACTCTGGTACAATCATATGTCCCCATAAATTATTAATCACGAGAGATTAAATTCGTTGAGTATTATCGTAATCAGATGGGGTTCTAGAATATTTGGTATTCTGCTAACAAGAAATTTCTGATAATATTAACGTAGGAGATATTCGTTCGTTTGAAGGTGCAGGCTTAACGTATTTACAAAAAGCACTTATGACTCACACCGAGTTTCGTACATTTGCTACCGATAGGTTTATTAATAATTTCTAATGATACGTACAATAAAACATCACACACGGATAATTAAAAACTGGATATACACATGATTATGAAGAGTATCTGAAAAAAAGAAGAGATTAGTATTAGAATTTATCAAAATGAAAGTATTTGTCACAGAGAAACTGTATCCAAAACGAATTCAAAGTTTTTGGTAATGATAATTTTATATCCGTGAAAAATTTTCCGGCAGAAAAATGGGTTTTTATTATTAAAATGATATGATCATTTTTATACTTTTCTTAAGATGACTGCAAGTTACAAATTTAATCGCTGGAAAGTACATGAATGAAGGCAAAAAATTCGAACATGCTATCGTAAGCTTGGGACCCTTCAATCAAGAGCACGCTCTCTAATTTGAAATTATATCAAGACCGGAAAATACATGGAATACAAGTAATAACTATATGTTAGTGACGTTGACCCACATCGTACATACGGGCAATCTACTTTCACCAATAATCTGATATATCAGTAGTACGTCATTGCGATGGATGAGAGGCATGGAGAAAACGTACAAAATTTAGTTGCCTAGGGAGAATGTAAGTGAGAGGAGTGAAACTCGGCAATTTCCTTGCGACTAGAATTTAACAACATTCAATTTTTAATTTGTTTTCGCCTAAAGAGAGGACAATCGCCACAAGAAATGTGACTGAAACATTTTTTTATCACAAGACCATCAACAACTTTACGAGTTCGTACCACCATCGCCTATCACTGACAACATTCCGAGATAATGCTAAGCCCACCGAACACAGATGAGGAATCGGTCGCTACGCGTACTTAGGCCGTTATACGTGTACTTAAGTATGTTTGATAATAGGCTACGGTCGTAGGTGTCGCTACAAGCGTTCGATAAGAAAGGAAAAAGCCAAAGCAGCACTCCAGCCAGAATATGCAGGACCTACAGCGGCTCATCGGGACATGCGGGTAGCGCCAGGTCGATGCACGAGCAATGCTACCGCAGACGGGTGTCTACCTCGAGCGCGTTACAAGTTTTCATACATTGCTAGTCAGGGTTCAGATCTTTACTCACCAGCATGTAGTATTATTGTATTGATACTAATACAAAAACTTCATTTATATAAGTCTTGAGAAAAAGATCAAAATTCCAGTCACCGATTCCTTCAGCCTCACTATGTTTGAAATTACACATTTCTCGCCTGAACTGCGCTATAAAAAAAATCCAAACTAGGTAAGATACACACAGTGCAAATTAGACGTTTGCGTTAAGGCTAAAGAAAGTTCCTCCACCTCGCACTATTCCGATTTACTATCATTGAACTGGAAGCTAAATTACACAGCAATAATTAGTCATCAGTTCCAAAAAAATGATGAGTTTGACAAGTGCGACTCTGAGTGTGGTGATAGGCAGTGTTTCAGTGGCAGTGAACACCATCTGTGTGGTGTACATGCATCACTCGCCCTACGCAACGTCGTCAAACTACGTCACCCCGCCTCGGTCGTTCTACATCACAAGTGATTGCGTCGCTAGTGTACTCACAGGTGGGAAAGAGTAAAACTCTAAGGCTTAAGCAAAAATTCTTAAAACTTACGTTATTTTTCGTTTGAATATTTTGCACTGAAGTTAGCTTAGTCGAACACGTTCTCACGAGTCAAAAAATTCTTAAAACTTGTGTTATTTTTCGCTTGAATATTTTGCACTGAAGTTAGCTTAGTCGAACACGTTCTCACGAGTCAAAAAATTCTTAAAACTTGTGTTATTTTTCGCTTGAATATTTTGCACTGAAGTTAGCTTAGTCGTACTCGTTCTCACGAGTATATCTGTGTTGCATGGAGTTGAAAATTTTTATTAATTGTTATTTCATGATTAATAACGTTTTTCAGAATTAATATGCCTAAGCCCGATATTTGAAATGTCTGTCTTACAATATCCTACATTCGTAAGATATCGTTTTTTGAATCATGACTCAGTATCACCCAGCAAAAGGACGTATAACTGCTACAATAAGAACAATGTACCAGTATTTGTGGCAATAAAACCCATTCATTTCTCTAATCGCAGGCCTGGCCATGACATGCGATGGAGGCCTACAGCTCAGCAGTGAACGCTACAGCAGCAGCTGCAGCCGCTACCTGCTCACCCTGTCGCTGCTGCTGCTCGCGCTCTGCCATACCTTCATTATGGGTCAGCATTGCTTACGAGGAACTCGTACACAACTACGCAATGCCTACTTTAAATATTCTAACTAACCAATAAATATTATTTTCGATGCGACCTCATTTTTCGCGTTCATAAAAAAATTTGGCAAAACACCATCGCTTTATAATTACAAGAATCAAAAGCTCATCACAGTTCAGAAAATCATTTTAATTTTTCACCTGCATTCCCGTAAAATACGACCAACACCGATCAATGTACGATTCCCTGTTGTCGCATCTCCATAACGTAGTGAACATTGAATATGCGTACGCTTCATCAGTCGAAAAAATTAATGCACGTTTTGTGGTATAGCGGGCGTATCACGAGCATTACTGTAGAATACGACCATCACCGGTCAATATACGATTCACTGTTGTCGCATCTCTATAACGTAGTAAACAATGAATATGCGTACGGTTCATCAGCTGAAAAAATTAATGCACGTTGTATTGTATAGCGGGCATGTCGATGGACAGCCACAAGAGCACGTCGCTACTCTTGTCTACCTCGGCAACAGACGCTACCTCCACAGGACCAAGCATACAAAACACCTCAAGTATTGGGACTGTCAAAGGTCTGCCCAAGCTTATTACGGGCGTTGGGTGGGGCATTGCTGCCATCTTCTTCCTTACGGCTTGGGGCAGCAGTCAACATGATAATGTAAGCCGGATTTACATTATTTATCCATCAGGACAATAGTGTATCTTTCTTAAGCCGTGAAACATCTGCAACAAATTCATTGGCATTGCGAAGTAACGGCCTGTATCTGCGATTTGAATCCCTGATTTATTAATTATTGATTAATTTGAACCTGATTTATTTATCAATAATTAATTTGAACCTCATTTATTTATCATTAATTAATTTGAACCTGATTTATTAATTAGTATGTAAATAAAATAAACTTGAATCTTGTACAAAAATAGATTGCATGATCATTTCCATGATAATCATTTACAAGCTAGCACCAAAATGGAATGAATCATCCATTTCCATCAGGATTCCGAACATAATGCAACCCTATTTCCTAATCAACCCACTTATCCAGGAATCTGCCGTTAAAATAACATTGAATAAACGTAGTTTTAACGGAATAAACTTGTGATCAATTCATTTTTCAACGCCCTATGTCTGAAGGGAATATCTTGATTGTTGAGCTAGTCATTGCTCATCGCGTTGGTAATTTATTTTCCTTTGCCACATTTCTGCCTTGCATATAGAGTGTACATTTCACCAACAGGCAGGACTAGGACAGCACACAGCGTTTGAGTGGCGATTGAATATTCTCAAGGCAGTACAGATGAACCAGCCGCAGCTGAGAGATCCAAGAGACCTAATCCAACAACTCTGGCAGTACAATGGGTGAGTTAGAGCATCAACTTAAAAAATATATACCTATTTCCCAAATAGTCAAAATGCCAAATTTTCCTCAAAAATTATTTATGTGAGGAGACAGGGCACCAAAAACCCAAGGTTCTCTTTCCATTAGCATAATGGCATCAGATCTTCATCACAAATTTTATAATATTAATTATAAAATTACATATTTATCAATGAATAATATATTATTAATACGTATTATAAAATCTAAATCATATTATATTCATAATATAATTTATATACAAATTTGATTAATATATAATATATTATTAATATGAATATATTACAATATATAAATTATTATTATTTGTATGATATTATAATTCATAGGTACCTATACTAATTTGATGCCATTTACAGTCAAAAAAATGACTGGAGCTCAGACTACAGGGAAAACTTCATCATCGGACTGGTGCAGGGGCTGGTGGCCGGCAACCTGACGCATGAGCAGCTACTGGCAATGAAGCACCATAATGACAGCAACACTAACCAGCAAATGCTGAATAACCAGCACCCATTACATCAAGTTGATATCAATGTAGCAAATAATGGACAAGATATAAATAATGGTTATTTGAGCAAACATTATGCCACTACTAATCCCCAAAGCCTAGATTTAATAGCAGTAAAAGAGTTACTGCAGACCATGGGGATTAATATTGAGGATTTAAATAGAATTTTCAGAAATGAAACAAATACATTGAATATAAATGAAACAAAATGGCATATGCAAGGCCCCTATGAGAGAACAACTGAAAATTCAATTATCTATACCAGAACAGATAGTCCTAGGGTGTTTCTCAAGCCATCTGAATCAGGAGGACAGCTGGACTTTACCAGCTTTGCAATATCAAACACAAGTTTGCTGTACCAGCTTTTACAGCACAGAAACCAATCCATTTATCAAACACCAAGAGATGCAAGTAACCTGAGTTTTGTAGATTTGCGTCCAAATGACGCCACTGAAGATTATTCTCAGGAGCTGACTACAATCTCTGATGAAGAGTTAACAACAACCGAGCTTTCAGACTTGCCATTTATTACAGAAGAACCAGATATCATTGAAACACAAGATGAACAATTAGGTACAAGTACTCCAATGGAAATGAATATTGCAAGCACCATCCCCAATGAAATTATTGTTCAGGATCCAAGTATTGAAAAAAATGAAACTATAGTGGTCTCTATTTGCTACATGAAGGTGAGTTACGCAAACTTGTATAATTTTTAATGCTTATCAATTTAATTAGCTTTATTCTATGCATGGTATCAGGTTCTCACTACCGGTATATCATAACCTACATATGCATCGTAAAAACTGCCCCTATTCTCATCATTATTAAAAAGACAAGCAGTATTTATGTCATAAAGAACTAATTTCAAACTAGATAATATGCAGACTGAATATTTCAAGAACCTCATACCAGCCATCAGCTACTGATATATATACTACATATGCTTCATGAACATGACAATTTCAAATTTAAGATGAAAACTGATGATCACTATATTTATTTCAGGACAGTTTCATTCAAGGTTTCACAACTTCAGCATTTTTTATAGTGTATAGCATCCCAGCACTTCTGGCAATGTTCTTTTGTGGGCGCTCCTTATTCCTTCTCACCACAAAAACAGTCAAATTACCAAGAACAGAGAGAAGGAGAAGTGAACCACAAAGAATACAGCAGAGGGAACATCAGCATCAAGCATGGACAGAAACCTCAGAAACAAGACAAGAAAATCCTACAAGGAAGCTTGACAATAATTCAGGAGCATCTATGCTACATCATCAGAATCAAATGAGCAACACTTCAAGAGTAAGATAATAACTTAAAAATATAACCGATACTCACTGCAGTGAGTGACAGAGAGGGCATTTTCTTGTTGACGAAAATGTGAAGTCATGGACAGACAGACAGACAGACGGACATGGCGAGCACAATAGTGCATTTTTTCCATTAATGAGAAAATGTGCTAATAATAAGAGATGCATGAAAATTATATTACAAGATAAATTTCCATTACAAAAAACTTGCAGTATAGAATTTTTCCCATCATACTATAAATGTTCAATATTAATGTCATTTACAATATTAATAATGTCATCTTGGCAACATCTAGGTTTGGGACAAACTTGCTATGCAAATTATATGGAATAATAGATGATATTTCCTGTCCACAGGATCTTGGAATGGTTTTAACTTCTATAATTATGTGGCTGCCTCTGATGGTGGAGAGGCTGGTATACAGCTGGAGAGATGAGAAGTGTCTACCAACAGCTACCAATGCTGCAGACTATGCCTTGATTCTTGCTGTTTCACACACTGTGCTTCGAGCAATTTATTACATCTTAGATGACTTGAAGGTAAGTTCATGGGAAGTAAAAATATGTTGATAAGGGGAACTAGACTAACTGCATACCGGTATACATTACATAATTTAAATGCAAAGTATTTAAAAGTTGTAAAATTAATGTGCTCATAAGATAGGAGATAAATTTTCAATACTAAAGGCATTACTGTCAACTGGGGTGACTTTGTCCACACCTACAACAGAAACAAATGGCAGCAAAACAAAATAACAAATGTTGGCCAAGGGACTGGGTTGACTTTGGCCACCGGGGTGACTTTGGCCAATGCTTATCATTTTGTTTGCTGTCATTTGTTTCTGTTGTAGGTGTGGCCGAAGTCACCCAGTTGATGGTACTTCACAGTCAGGATGATCAGTATCAAGTCTGCTTCATTCATACTTGAGTAATACTGACCTGTGGCTATCCTTAATATGACATTGCCAATGTGGATAATGTGTTAAAATATGAATAACTTACTTGATGAACCTTAATTTAATTTCAAGCTCCCAGATTTCATAATACCTTTTGCTTTTAAATATCCCTTGTCAAACTTTTATGGCTTCAAATCATGGAGATCAAGCTATTTTTCACATTGAATACTCATTAAGACACGTAAAATTTTGTGCTAGAAGAGTATTCTTAGCAATCAATGCATCCATAACTTTGTAGGCACATTAATCTTATCAAATGGAATGGCACAAACTGATCCACATACCTGGCTGCAAATAAAGAGATATTCCAATTGACAAACAATTTTTAAATTTCTTGAGCTTCTTCAAGGTTTTTCAGATCTTACTTATGCTAATGCTTCTTCACAAAAATCAAGCAAGCAAGTCAGCTGAATAGCTCTTAATTAAAAGCTTAGTTGAAAAATTTGAAATTTTTTAATCAAGCTCATTCCAAGCTGTGTCGTATTCCGATACAGCTCACACAGTGTCGGAATTCCAACACAGGGCGTCGGAATTACGAATTAGTACGAGTTTGAAGCGCTGTAGGAATTAGTCTCACAATATGCCAAATTTAGTCACACAGTGTTGGAATTCAGGGATTTTGTAGATTTGAATTCTAAAGGCTTTTAAATGAATATGGTTTTGTGACATTTCATATGTTTGTGACATTTCATCGTTGCTGGCGTGTAGTGTGGTGTTTTGAGAGCATAGTGGCAAACCAGAGCTTTTCTAGAATCAGTTCATTTTTAATAATAATATAATAATAGCGGTTTCAGCGTTATTAGGCCGTAGGCCTGTTGCCGATTCTTAACATCGCAGAACATTCACAGCATTTTGCGGTTTCGAACTTGCAACTTACTGCTACAATTCTGCTATGCTCAACCGCCCAGCCTCCTTGCCGATTCTGACCAGAAACTGGCGCACAGAGCTGGGATCAAACCCGCACCTCTCCGCACCAATCTTGGTACTCTGAACTTTAACCACTGGGCCACCCTGCCTCAAGATTTCAACCAATTTCTAAAGTATGATAAAGCTGGTATCCATGATACTTTACTGGTCCTCTTATAGGACTCAAAAATGAACTTGAGGGAGAGTCTAAAAAACTCTCTGCTTTGCCACTATGTTTGAGAGTGACATAAAGCAATCAGAACTCGAGTTGCGCAATGCGCATACACCAGGTCTCATAGTGTGGCACGAGAGTCGTTGTAAAATTTATCTCAAGGTCATCTGGTCGTTGAACAACCGCATGCCAGTCGATAGTCGATAGGATTTATGCAGTCGATAGTCGATAGGTTTCTTCAGTAGTTCGATAACTTAACAATGAAAACACTAGTCGTTAATAATGAGATAACCTTGAGTCTATGTACATAATATTCTTTATATACAACAAACACCTAACAGATAACGCATTAATGGTTTAATTTTTCAAACCAGCGGTGCCTTCTTAGCCTCTTAGGTTTCTTTACTAACGAATTCAACAAAACCTAAAACACAGGTACATGTACCTGTGTTCAAAACCTAAAACCTGTGTCCAAAACCTAAAACACAGGTACATGTACCTGTGTTTTAGGTTTTGAACTGATGATGGAGCTGGTCTCCGAAACGTTTTCCTTTTTAAGAAATGGTGAATTTTCTGACCTGATGATGGAGCTGGATAGAGAACCGTTTTCAATATCGATATGGTGAATTTGCTTGGCGTTTTCTTTGCTTTTAAATTCCTTGTCAATTCAGATATTAATGCATTACAAAATACCTGGCAAACGCCGCATACGAACTGAGGCTCCATCATGAGAGCAGCAGCAGCTGTAGGATCTGCTGCTTGTTGCTGCTGTTGCTGCAGCTGCAGTAGTTGCTGATGGTGCAGTAGAGCACTTTGCTGCAGTACATGCGGTAGTACACATCGTTCATGGTACACACGGTAGCACTTGCTGCAACTTAGCACCTCGCCCCCGTGGTGGCACTCGAAACAATACCAGTCGTGCCGTGCCGGTTCCTCCTGAGAAATAATAATAATACAATAATAATAATATAAAAATAATATAAAAATAATATAAAAATAATATAATAACAATAATTTACCCTCGAGGCATAATGATGTTGGAGCTTATTGGATCAACCATATTTACGCTATGTTTACGCAATATACCACATATACCTACCGTATTAACGTAACTACCGCTGTATTCATTGCCACTAATGTATAAATCCATATCCATATTAATGTATCTTGCTTCAAAGAAGGTTGTAGACTTCTTCATTATTTTGACTGCATCGGAGTAATTGGAGTAACAACTACGACATTGAGCAGCCGTTTATCCTGCCACCTGAGACAAGCTAGCAACCAGACCAGGTCTCAGAGAATTACAATTGAGATACTTCTCGAGATCCGCAATCAACTCAACTGGCTCCACGACAACCTTGACAACAACGTCAAACCCCGAACAATACGCATCAACGGTCACTTCAAACGAGCGGTAGTTCTTCAAGAATCTGGTGTAATCAATAAATTTTGCTTCAAAGAAGGTTGTAGACTTCATCATTATTTTGACTGCATTGGAGTAATTGGGGTAACTACTTCGACTTTGAGCAGCCGTTTATCCTGCCACCTGAGACAAGCTCGCAACCAGACAAGGTCTCAACGGCTGAGCAGCCGTTTATCCTGCCACCTGAGACAAGCTCGCAACCAGACCAGGTCTCAAAGCATCACAATCGAGCAACTTCATCTCAAGATCCGCGATGAAATCAATTGGCCCCGTGACACTCTCGACAACGTCAATCTCAACGAGACTGTCAATATATATATATATCATGTACTTATTTCCGCCAAAATTTCAGTATTCAATGCTTCCTATAACTTGAAAATGAATGATGTCACATTCGAAACGTCGTTAATGAATTAAATTACTTCCTTGAACCTGAATTTTTATCAACCAACGTCCACTGAAGAATATTGTTCGATCCTGAAAATTTAAATCAATGATTTTTCTGGTCATTAACCACTCATATATATATATATATATATGTATGTATGCAGGCTAGTACTAATCGCTTAGTTTGAAGATCAGAACAAAGTCTATCACAGGCTCAATTTCAATGCATAGACGTTTACGGCTAGTATCTATTTGACATGGCGTGGGTAGAAATGAGGGCAACAATCGCATATATAAAAAAGTAAATCGATACATCAATATAACAGATTCGAGGTAATACAAGTCAAGCCCATTTCTCCTATCAAATCCATGTATCCTGCTGAAGGAACAACGTTGTGTTTAAAATAATCGTTGAATTATTTGCCGTATTCTGTCATGTAACTTTCGTCATATTAAATTTCTATCGAGCTAACAGTTCTGAAAGGGCCTCGAACTTCTGCGTCCATTGACGAAAGGAAGACCACACAATAGAATGGAGAAGCACATGGTAATCTTAACAAAATCAAGTTACGGCACTAACTTGATTTCAGCTTTCAGTTGTTCACACTTCACAGCAACTGACGATCTTTCTGCATCCATCTTCGGCTGCTGCAATGACAGTATTGAGTTACACATGTAGTTCTTCTCAAGCATTAAAGTTATCAACTGAACTCTAAATTCCTGGAGAGACAATCAAATAAATACCAGAATATACGATAGTTATGGAAATCCTCAAATCAAATGTGTTGCTCACAGAGGTAAGCGATAGTTCATAAGCTATCTTCTGCTTGAGCAATAAGCTCAAGCATGAAGACATATGCCCAAAGCTAAACAAGTTCTTTTGTTAAAGAAACCATTCGTTTAGCAGAAAGTTTTACCGAGGTCTGAAAATATTGCTTGCAATTGCTGAAAAATGAAGAATAGAAGCATTCATAACGTCTTATACCATTCCAATATTGCTGACTGAGCTCGATGGAAATTTCCCGAATTTATCCTCGTATAATTTGTAGTTCTTCAGAAAAAAACAAATTCATCCTTATACTTAAATGTAACTTCATGATGAAACAACGAAATAGAGTAGATAGTAACGGTACAAAAGCAACTAACTTACTTGCGAATAATCGGAATACGCTTTGCAACCTGTTCCATCGTGTTCAGCTGGCCTGCCCAGTGGTGAGACTACCGACATCCTGACCACGCAATCGACTGTTGAGTAGCATCATAGGCAACGATAAACTTTCGATTACACAAATTGATCCAGTTGACGTGTTTTTTTCGAAATTAGAACGTTAAGCATATGAACAGGAGCAGCTTAAATAACATGCTCGTGTCGACATACCCAGAGGTGAAATTTTCTACCTCTGCCAAAATCGGGGGCGCAGCCATAGGCCACAAATTTTACTCTTAAATGAGCCCTGGAGCCAACGCCTAGCTTCTCCATGCATTAACTTTACTCAGCCTCAGAACTAGACGCCACAGACTACGCTTGAACTCCGTAATCCAGACAAGCGACACACTGCCGAGAGATAATAGCGCCGTAGGTTTTCAGCCAATGCTTAAGCATGCTCGCTCATAAGCAGGCAGTTCCTCATCCGGCTGTACCTACTCCGGCCTAACCTCTTCTGGCCTAAACTAGTCACGCTGTCCTGGCTCACAATGCACTTGACATCATAGGCCGTTATGCGCTCTATCGTTCTTACCAATGTAAAGGCATATGAACAAAGTGTGAAGTTTGGCAAAGCTGGCCTCCGGCATGCGCCCCCAAAAATCTTGAACGCACAATTGCGTAGTCATGATGAATGCCGCCTGCCGACGAGAAGTATTGCAACGAACTTCACTTTAGAAAGCACTGGACAGCAAAAACTAAGGAATTTGCATTGCTGAAAATGTCAAAAACGGTAATATTCAGTTTTTAACACTGAGTTGTTTGCAAAATGTAGACTTCGCTATGCACGATAAGATTACACAATTCGGATGAGATGCGTGTAGCAACCGACATCCGAACGGGACGAAGACCAGCATACCACTGCTCATTAATGAGTCATTATAAGCGCCTCAGCGTCCGAACTCCGAACAATACCTTTCATTGTCCAGCATAGTCTCAAGTCGGGTATATATATATATAGTTGATAACCGCCACTCCTCAATAGGGAGTATAAAGAGGATTGTTTTGGTACCCCTGCCTCTGAAAAGTTGGTGTTTTGGTGAACACACGCAATACACGCATCTTGACGTACATGCAATGCACGCGTGTTCATGTACACATATCGCAAGGGAGTTCGCACAGGCGTAACGCAAGCGTGTTCACGGAAACGTATCGCAAGCGTCTTAACATGAACGCGCTGCATGCCGGTCGAAGACAACGCAACGCACGCGTGTTAGTTAAGCACGCGTAATGGTCGCGTACCGATGGACAATATTTGCACGCGTAATGAAGCTCGCGCAAACGCTGGCATGACCCTAAAATTTCGTTTCAAAATATTGTCCCAAAAATTTCGAAGCGATTTGCGTGAGCAAAAAAAAACATTCAAATCAAGAAAACGAAACGCCCACATGTTGACGTACACGCAAAGCATGAGTGCTGAAACGCACGCAACCTCTCTCTCTAGCCTCTCCATCAGTCTATTATCTCTCCTCTGCCTCAGCCTCCTCTTATTACCCGCCAATCGCACCTTTTCATTTCTCAAACACACTGCCGCACTCACTCTCTCATTCAACGCAATTTAGCTCGTCTTCATAACCAATTGTCCAGGGGTTGTGAACCCCCTTCTCACATACTCCACATACTTCTTTCGACGTCTCAGTCATCACCTCCGCAAGCACCTTTCATTTATTCCCTTCATTTATTCTCTCATTGTCTCAGTCACCCTCTCATTTGTTTACACTTTTTATTCTTCCCTCTTCTCACGTTCCTTCAACACCTTCCACTTTATCCTAGGCACCCTCTTCGCATTCCCTTCTGGCACTCGCCATCTTCTCCCCTTCACTCTCACAGTCATAACTATCGGCTTGGTCCGATAACCCGTATTCCCCATCCGTCCTCATCTATTTTACCATCCATCTCCCATTAAACTACGTACCTCTCCTTTTATACCTCATGTAGCTATTCACTTGCTCCAACTCATGTTCCCCTCACCAATCAATCAGATCCCTTCCTGCCTCATTCATATTCCCAATGCCATACCTTCCACACACACCTTCCCTTTCATTCCCTCTGCCAACATTCAAATTAATATCTCCCCCTATAATCAATTTCTCATTTCCGCCACACGCAACTTGATTCTCAGCCGCTCTTCTGTACCTCTTCATACCGTCATCATTCGTTCCCAACACACAGGCTGATACACTGCTACCAAACGCAACCTTCCCAACACCAGAGCAGTCACTCTCTCATCAAACCATCTCTTCTGTCCATCTCTCACCCACACCTTTAATGCCTCACCTCTAAATACCATAGCCGACTTCTTCGCATGTACCACCACCACTCTTTCCTCTTCCACTTCTTCCTCCATTGTTGTGGTTCCACCACTCTTTCCTCTTCCAATCACAACATCATCCGCACTTATCCCACTCAACAAAACAATCTCCAACCGTTTCATCACAATCTTCTCTACCACTCTCCTCAATCGCCTCCTATTATGCTCTCTCAATGACAATCTCTGCACATTCCACGTCACAATCACTCTATCACTCCTTCGTTTCCCATTTACACCTCCATTCACAACTTCGGCCTCGCTTTATCGATCACTCCTTCTCCTCTTCCGACCCTCGTGGCGCCTTCCCCTTCTCTGTGCTCTTTGCCTCTCTCCTACTCCCCTCCGTAATCTCCAGTTCCTCGGCCCGGGATGCGGGTGAATAGACCGGAGTCCAATCACCCGGAGGACCGCTGCCAGCCTGTTCAAACGGCTCGCCACCGTCCGGCAGGCACTGATGCGGTTCCCCGAGGGGCTCACGCCTTGGAAGTCATTAAAGAAGAATCCGGGGCGGCTAGGCCCGTCTTTCTCTTTTGTAAGCGGAGGGATGTTGGGCATTTCCCCTTGCACCCGCTGTTGAACCTTTGTCGCTCCAGCGGTCACCAGCTGTTGACCCCAGGGCGACTCTTGCGCCACAGGAGGTGAACCACCGAGCAAGGGAATCTCACCATTCTATTGGTGAGATTCCATTTCCGGGCCGTCGATCCCCGTCAGGGACTTGCCCCCCCCCTAGGGTCCCACACCAGGCACGCCCTCTGGTGCCTCGCCATATTTGCGACCGACAGCACCCTGTTGCACCCCGGGCACTGAGCGACCCTCCCCCTCCTGGCTCTCACCGGCTCCTCCCCCCCTCCCTCCACAACCACGTCATCATTCGTTCCCCACACAGGCTGATACACTGACACCAGACGCAAACCTCCCAATACCACAGCAGTCACTCTCTCCTCAAACCATCTCTTCTGTCCATCTCTCACCCACACCTCTAAAGCCTCACCCCTAAACACCACAGCCGACTTCTTCCCATGTACCACCACTACTCTTTCCTCATCCTCTCCCAGCCACAGCACACCCTCATCATCCGCACTTATTTCACTCAACAAAACAATCTCCCACCCTTTCCTCACAATCTTCTCTATCACTCTCCTCAAACGCCTCCTATTATGCTCTCTCATAGACAATCTCTGCACATTCCACGTCACAATCACTCTCTCCCTCCTTTGCCTCCCCTCCACAACCTCATCCTCTCCCCCTCGATCTCTCCAGCGCTCCCACGCACCCCTTAACCTTTGTCGCTCCAGCGGTCACCAGCTGTTGACCCCGGGGCGAGTCCCTCTTGCGCCACAGGTGGTGAACCACCGAGCAAGGGAATCTCACCATCATAATCACCATAATCAGCATCATCACAAATATCCCCACCATCATTTCGTCAACCTAAAATATACACCAGAAAATTAAAAAACGTTAATTAAATAGGAAATATGCGAAACCCTAGTGTATCGATAGTATTTAAGATAATTTTCTTCAAACTTTGTTTGAATATGTAATTACTAACAATAAAATCAACTGTCTCCCACACTCCCCCACATCAACTGCCTCCCACACTCATCTACACAAGCCCTCCAAATTCATGACCGGTTCCCGCCTCCCCTCCGCGGCCTCAATCCAACCTCACACACATACAACCAACCTAATTATGCACCTATCTTGGTCTCCTACTGTCTTTCCAGCTTTTCCTTCACCTTTCTAGCCACTCTGTGCCTCCCATTTCCTTTTTTTTTCCTATTATTCCCCAAGGGCACCATGAACATTATACCCAGCAGGCATTCGCTGTTTGAATCGACATTGAAACAACTAACCATTACGACGCTTAGATCAGGGTGAAAATAGGTTTAGAATGAAAATTTAAGCAACGTCTTTCATGAAACGTCGTACTGACGTTACAATGCAACGTCGAATCAATGTTGCTACTACGACGTTGCTGCAACGTTAAATTCACTGGTTGAATCGACGTTAAAATAACTACCCATTACGACGTTGAGATCGGGGTGAAAAGATGTTTAGAATGAAAATTGAAGCAACGTTTCATGAAACCTCGTCCTGGTGTTACAATGCAACATTGAAGCAATGATGCTACAATATATGACGTTGCTGCAACGTCAAATTCGCTTGTTGAATAAACGTGGAAGAATCAACATTTTTTCAACCGCAGCAGGATTCGAACCCAGGATCACTGGGCTGGCGTGCTGCGGAATCGGTGGAACTGGTGCCATCGAGCGCACGCACCCGTTATTTTTACTCGATTTCTTACCAAGCTGAGGAACTTTTAACTTATGAATTCTCTGGTCATTAATCGTCCACTTATATATATGTATGTCATTCAATGTTAGTGCGATAACTGTAGTTCCATGCTGGTCAACAGCTAAACATTCAGCGTACCGATATTGACCAGTTTTCAACGTTGAAATGAGGTTATTTTATGTCTCTTCTAGGACGGGTCAGATTTCAGCGTTGATTTGACATTTAATTTTGATTGTTTGGCATTTCAACCTGTAATTAACATTGATTCAACGTTTAAAAATGAAACAACATTAAACGTACCAATATCGACGTTATTTCAACGTTGATATAAGGTTGTTTTGCGACCCTTCTAGTTTTGGTTATATCTCGACGTTTATTGGACGTTTAAAGGGAAGCGTCTATGTGGTGAAAAAACTTTTTCATTTACGGACGGATCACTTTGAAACTTGGTACACCTATGTAAAACCGAATTCTAAGACTTTTTTGTTCGTGTCAATTTTTCAAAGAAAAAAATGAAAGAAAACGTGAATTTCTTAGAAAACGGCATAAAAGGGGGTACAATAGAAATCTATCTCCTCCTAGTATTTTGGAGCTACAACATCGAGACGCATATCATTCGATGCGTAGGACCATATTTATCGATTCTTCGTAGCTTTTTTTTGAAATTCGAATTTTTGCAGGTGTGGGGGCATTTTTCGTAAAATTTTCGAAAATTTTTCGATTTCCCCCTTTTTTCAAAATATTTTCAAAACTATAACGAAATTGAAAAGAAGCTATGACCAATCTCTAGATCTTTCATTTGCGAATCGAATGGTATATCTCTCATTGCTGCAGCGTCAAAGCTGTAGGAGGAGATTTCCAGTGACAATAAGTGTGATTGTCCAGTAGAGCCCGACAAAGTCCCGGGCGCCTCGAAATCGGCATTCAAGGTTGCAAGGCTGCAAGACCAGATAATACTGGAGCTAAATCTCTGTCAAGGATGGTGGGAACGACAGAGCGCAAACCATCCCTCACGACTGTTGAAGGGTTACTGGATCGGGGAGTGTGAAGACTAGCTATTTAAGGTGCACTGAGGCATTTACTCTCTATGTTAAATGTTAAAGAACTCTACCAACCCTTGCCCTTTCGCGATCTGTCGTGAACGCATAAATCAACGTACAGAGATAATTTTGGTACCGTTGGATAGGTCAGAATGTCAGATTTAAGATGAAACAAAAAACTGATAAGTCAAAATTGTCGATTTTGGACATAGACGCTCCCCTTAAGTTTGTTTATTCAGCATTCCAACCTAAAATCAACATTGATTTAACGTTTAAAAAAATTAATAGCATTTAACGTTTCAATATCTCTGTTATTTCAACGTTGAAATAAGGTTGTTATACATCCGTTCTAGTTTTGGTCATATTTCAATTTGATTATACGTTTAATTTGGGTTGTTCTGCATTTCAAACTGCAATCAACATTGATTCAACGTTTAATAAAATGATTAAACATTCAACGTACAAATATCGACGTTATTTCAACGTTTAAATAAGGTTATTTTACGTCCCTTCTAGTGTTTAAAGCCGGGCGTTTAAGCAAAGAAATTTTGAGGCAGTGATGTTGCGAGTTCAAGCCCGCAGCATGCTGTGGGTGTTCTGCAATGTTAAGAATCGGCGACAGGCCTACGGCCTTATATACGCTGAAACTGCTATATCATGACTAGTTTTCTGTCCCTGAACTTGAACTTACTGCACAGTTTGTGCTCGATGGTGGCGTCAAGAGCAACTTGTTCGCGACGTGCGGGCGAGAGCGGTTGTGGCAGTGCCCTCTGGACAAGAGGTAACTGGAGCCTCCGCCGTTTCTTATGTAGTCTAAACGGGGGTTCTTAAACGCACGAGTTGATTGGGTGAAGCTGAACAGCAGCGGCACATCGACGGACATCATCGCCTGCGCGAACGCCGCGTTTGCGAGGAGTGAGTTGAAGTGACCCAGGGCACAATTACTGCGGATAAGATTAGGCTTATTTCACATTTGATTGTAGTGAAGTGCATTCAAATTTGTTTATTGACAAAATTTTGTTCAAAATATTTTCAATGAATGTTACTTTCATTCATAAATAATACTTAAGTTACATATTTTATTCAAATAAGCTATGAAATGAGTGCTCTCAAAGTTGTAATTAAGTCTGCTTGATTTGTCAGTGATTATCATATACCTCAGACGCATGTATGTTTGATTAATATAAATTCGTTTCAAGAATGTGTGATTCATCTAAGATTGGTTCATTAATGCCTGTTTTGTACACGCCTGATTCATCTGAGTTTTTGATGCATGATGTTTAATTGGACTTTGTTCAACATATGAGTTTGGTTGAATGAAATTTCGTTTATTTAAAGTGCGCTTTAACGAAATATTCTTAATACAGTGTGCATGAGATCCGAATAAATTCGGTTTATCTGAATTTTATTCAATAAGTTCTTTTATGTGTGACTAATGCATGTTTTATTCATGCATGTTGTGTTTATGGAGAATTGATTCATGTATGCTGTATGCATGAAAGTTTTCATTCAGTGTGTTTTTAATTATATTTATTGTGTCTTAATTAAGTATCTTTAATCCGTGTATGTTCAATACAGTATACATATATTTGATCCGTGAAATTTGGATTCATGTAATTTGCTACGGAAGTTTAAGCTTATTTGATCGTAGTGAATTATATTAAAACATGATTGTTTCTGAAATAATGATTATTATTATTGAAATTAATTAATTATTCATGTCTATTATCATTTTCATTAATTTACTGAACTATATTTTTATGAATGCTAATTTTATTCTTGAATGCCACTGTGGTACATATTTAATTCAGCTAAGTTGTAATTTGAGTGCCTCTAAGCTACATCCGATTGCTTAGTAAATGATTACCATATGCTTTAGACGCATATAAGTGTGATTCACATATATTTGAATCAATTATACATTTTTGATTCTTCTAAAATTAGTACTACATTGAAGTTTTGTTCATGATAGTTTGATTCATGTAAGTTTCATAAGCGATGTTTGACTCAACTATGTGAGATTTTGAGAGTTTGATTCATGTAAATTAGATGGAATTTTGATTATTGAATGTATGATTTGTCGAAATAGGTTTTATTCAGTATGCTTTATTTGATTAAATCGATAGATGAAAATGCATTTAAAAAAGTTTTTTGTGACGCTTTTAACTTTGCACGTTTGATTCATGTACGTTTGATTTATGTGTGTTGAATTCAAGTACGTTTGATTCATGCATGTTTGACTCTTAAATGTTGGATTCTTCCATGTTATTTTCGGGCATGTTCGATTCATTTATGTTTTATTTGTTTAAGTTTTATTTACGTATGTATGATTCGTGTGAGTTTGATTCATGGACTTTGATTTGTGCAAGTTTTTCTACTAAAGTTTATTCTATTTCAGTAAAAAGGATATAATTTTAATTCATGTTTGTTAGATTTCCGTGTAGGGAAATAATAACAATTTCTTCGTGTAAGTTTGATTCATGCAAGTTTAACTCACGTAATCCTTCCTCCTCAGACGCTCTCATGTTCAAGATCAACGGCTCCTGCTACGCCAGCGGCAGGATTGTGTACGACGTCGAGAACGACGAGCAGGACTGCGGTGACGCGCCTGCTGAAGTTGTCTACGTCATGACACCTCGTATGTTGTCTACGTCATGACGCCTCTCAAATTCTACGTCATTTTTCATCGTAAATTTAGTGTCCTCGTAATTTTCTACTTCATGGCTTTGGTGCAGTTATTTAAGTTGAAACTAATTTCTGTATTATTCAACAAATCTTTATTCTTCGTCGGTGGATCTTGTGCGGATTAGTTAACACCTTGTCTTCTCTGGGCATGGCGTTTGATTAACTTATATCAGTAGTTCTTACCTTCTGGTCCATCGGAGTCGCAAGTGGATTTGGGGTAAATGTCCGATGTGAAGAACAAAAGGTATATATCATATGCCTAATATTGGCAACATTCATGAGACAGCTCATTTAACTTTATCGACGTTCAGAAAATGGAACGCCTGGAGGGGTTCTATATGATGACTGCAAGTTGTTCTATGATATAGGTGGGCTCTATATAATATATCAAAGCTAGGGGGTTCTATATGATGACTGTAGATTGATCCAGCCGTTTTGCCGTTGTGAAGTTTGGGCGCAAAAATAAAAAATTGCGTCGGGCCCTTATCTTGATTTTTGAAGGCTTTATTCTTTAACTACATTGCAAAACCATACTTTAGGGGTTTGGAACGTGATATTGCAGCGTTTGGAACGTGTTCTGATTTGGGGGATTAGAACGTGTTCTGATTTGGAGGGATTGGAACATGTTCTGATTTGGGGGGTTTGGAACATGTTCTGATTTGTGGGGTTTGGTACGTGTTCTGGGACCATACTTTCAAAACTCGCTAAGTGAACGTAAGTACTTACGCTCTATTTTCTTGTCTATGATTGGTGGATTTTGCTTGGAAGACCGTCAATGATTGGCTGATGAACTTACGATCTCTTAACTTTTTTAAAAGTATATGCCCTGATTTGGAGGATTTGACGCGATAATTCTGCAATTAATAGAAAAATTCTCCTAATGGCAATAAAAACAATCATCTAACGGTGTTGAACTTGGAATTCTGGGACATTGAAGTTAGAGTGAATCCAAAGTAAAGTCGGGGTGAATTCTACGAATTGTGGTTGAATGATCAGCTGCCTCCTATGAGAGGCAAACGACTAATTTTATGTTTGCTGATAAAACCACAGGAGCTGCTGATTATTTTTGCTTCACGATCTTTTGCCGTCTGGCGCTCCAACTGAACAACATTTTTCAGTATATTTAACTGGAAATATCGGAAGTCAGCAACCGACCACTGAACCTGTAGTGATGTTCAATTTAAAATTATTAGAAACCAAGTAACTAACAAGATGATTATAAATAGGTATTTAAACAATTCTAAAAGTCTTCACTCGTCTTGTTTAATGCTCAAGACGGTTGTTTATATCCGTATACTTATAAAAAATTGCGACGAAATGCATGGCCTCTAATTTCAGCTCCACGGCACCTGTTCCAGAACAACGGATTGAATTATTTACGTTTACAGTTCCTGGACAACTGATCGGAGACACCTTCCTTTTCTACAACGAGTCCTCGGCTGACGGGTGCCTCCTCAGCAACAGCGACAACACAGGTCACGTCTTCGATGGTTAGTGAGCTGACTGCAGAGAGATAACACTATTTTAGATTTAATGTGCTCGCGGATGAGATTTAATTTAGGTCAAGCTGGGGCCCCTGAGCGGCTACTTATGTGGTGCTGTTCAATGCTGCCTTCTTACGCCTTCCGGATCAGCCAGCTCTGCAAAGTAAGCGCGTGTCACTAAGAAAATGTGACTTATTCTTTTCCGTGCCTCCGTGAAAAAAAATCTTTTAAACATAGAAATGCACGAAAACCATTTACCCGTAATTTCGTTCCCTTTCCCTCACCTCAGAACCCGACAGGCTTGTCCAATTCAAGAAAATTGGCGTAAGGATACCGACTGATCGACTCAAAAATTTGTATACGACTTCTACCGAACTTGATGCCCCACTGATATGATTCATGGACGCAGCCACCTGATTTTGACGCGACTGCAATTGACCAGCTCCCTCAAAAACTGCAGATGCATTTCATAAAATCAACCTCACTTTTATCTTATACCACCGACCTTATCGGTGCGGGACCTTTTTGTACGACAGCTTGACAGAGACACAGGAAGCCACACCACCGACGAAATCAAACACATATTAAATATACAATAAAATTGGCTACACATGCAGGACATAATAAAACACAAGCACCTTACTCGAATCAACAAGATCGTAACCACGGACACTACAATAACCCCAAACATTCTTACAAACGTATTTTGAATATCAAACACAAAAAAACGCCCTCAAAATGCGAACAGGAACAGTAAACACACCTACTTATCAATTAAAAATGTTACAAAATAGAAGACCACCTTCACACCAATCCACATACCTCACTTCCTCGATCCTGCTCCGAATGCGCCGCCTTAGATCGCACTTAGACCCAATGTACTAACACCTTCAAAAATGCCACAATGACTAGCGTACTTGAGCCGCAACCTGTACTTACCGTAAACAAAAAAAATGCGAAACCGACTGAAATCACAGTGACAAAAAATTAAAACAAAATACACCCAAAAATACAAAATCTGACACAGCAACACAGGCGATCCAACAAACAAATATTTCTCAACATAGCCTGACGCTGCGTGACAAGACGCAACTGAAACTGACAGCGATCAGACTCGAAGCCCATGTTGCCATGCAGCCTCTCCCGCCAGGAGGGGTGTGGTAGCATCGTATTGAAGTCACTGAATTTAAACTACGACATTGACGCGGCTTTTCCTGATTGAGACAACGCTTAAAGCATTTTAACCAAACTGAGATCAAGACCTCCGGCACAGACTTTAACTCTACGACCGAATTCATTGATAATGACGACCTCAGACGATCATCATTAAATATATCTCAACAGCCAATAGACGACGACCTCCGTAAGAACGACTCATTATGAATACTCCAGAAAAAGTAAAATCATCGAACAGTAAAAGGAATCAACAAGACCCGGACTCGACAAACCAATCCCCATCAAACTGTTTTGGAGTTCAAAAGGCCCCGTTGAAATCCCTCTGAAGTCAAATAAGGTTTGGCTTGCAAACGAACAGAGAAATAAGGAATATGGACTGGAGTTTTCGATGAAGGACGCAGACTCTTCAAGAGTACTCGACCGTCTGAACGTGACAGGCTGACGATACATCATCCATTACTAAACAGGATCCCCAAATCCTCATTTAAGATACTACAACACAACATCCGTCACTTGATAAAAAACAGATCCACTCCTGCCAACAAATATAACCCCATTGTCCCAGCCAGTACACATTAATCACCACTCTATCATGGATGACAACCCCACACTTAAAATATTTAACTACAATGTGCATACGAGTAGCTGCATTAATGACAACACACTAGTACACTCCGGTGATGCCATAGCCATTAGGAGACTCATACCTTACAAACCTCAAAAAAATTCACATTGACATGCTCGCAATTACAATCGACACTCCGATCACTACAGGAGCAACACACACCTCACCACATACAGTCCACATCAACTATACAAACTTCCACGTACTCTTTATAACAGGCCCCATCTCGTTTACCTATACTTGCAGACAGAAACGCAAAAACCAACAACACTAGGAAACAGCTCCTCCAACCATATAGAAAAACAATTACACACACAAATGTACCCCCATCGGCCCCTACTTTCCAGCTCTCGATCATCACCCACAACAGCAGGTCATCACCAGACAGTCATAAGCAACAGAAGGCATTCAAGAACATTCACATACAACCAGAATCCATTCCACAACCTACAGAATGTATTCCTATTATAGCTCCCTCTTTCAGATCCCCACAACCAGACCGTTCATTAGCATTTCAGCGTTCATTCGGCCGTAGGCCAGTCGCAGATTCTTAACATTGTAGAATATTCACAGCTTGTTGCGGTCTCGAACACGCAATTCACTGCTCCTATTCTGCTGTGCTTAACCACCCGGCCTCCTCGCCGATTCTGATCAAAAACTGTGGCGCCGAGCTATAGGATAGAACCCGCACCTCTCTGTTGCAGACCTGATACTCTGAACTGTAGCCACTGCCACCCTGCTGAGACACATGCTTAAACAACTGGACCTGTATCCTACCATATCAACCCCAAATCATTCCAGGCATCATACCCATTCACGAAACGTTGCTTATGCAAACACAATAGCAAGCCACTCTTCAATGCATCCATCACTGGCACTTAACAGACATCCCATGCCAACAACTATGCATTTTATAAAGACTCCTCTAAACACAGACATGGCAGAACCTCATTAGCGTTTTATAAACACAAACAGATCACAAAAATTCTGGTCTTTCCCAAGGCATATGCTAGGATCCAACACCAAACAAAGCGTCCCATACAACAAACAAAAATTAGTCAATACGACACACCAGAAAAAAAAATCAGTTTCCACCAACAATGTTAGGACATATTCACTCAGAACGACAACGATCGAGACTTTGACATCGATCACATTTACACCGTAAAAGGCCCTCTATAACAACATTTAACTTTAGCGACCTTACCCGATTCCACCTTGTATACTTTCCACCCATAACCAATGGAGAACTACGGCGCACACTGAAAATATTTCAACATAAAGCATTTGGTTCCACAGGCATCAAAATCCTCCAACTCAAACAGCTATTCAAAATAGCGATCCACTATATGCTGTACAAAGTGTACATATTCAATCACTTCACCTCCGTTGGTTATTTCCCCCGACTCACAATAGCGTGTCATAATGATCTTCCTCTCGAAACCCGCCACATTTCATCACCAGGTACAAAACTACAACTTGATGTCATGTTATGACATCCGCGGAAAACTCTAATATAAAATACTAACAATAGATTTATGAGGACCTCACCATCCACAACACTAAACAGTTCGGTTTCAAGGAACACCAAAAGGACTCAAGAGGCATTAGCCACATTCCACCAAACGCTCGTTATACACCTTGCACGACACACTGCAGACATGCTGTATAGTGTATATAATCTCCCCGCGCTATGACCAAGTCTCCGATAAGGTTTGGCCCACCAGACTTCAATACAAAATTATACTTTACAAGTAAACCTACGCCCGACCATTACAAAAACACTTGCAGACTAGAGTTTTGCAACGCTAGAAATTTCTAGCGTTGCAGAACTCTTCCTCTTCTACTTGATAATGAATAAAGTTGCATTCGAAACGTCGAAAAAAATTAAAATTATAATAAAATGTCCCTTGGCAACCTGATATTTGACTTTTCAATTCCTATCAAGAGCTTAATTTGCCGAATAGAGAAAAACAATAAGAAAATTGTCAGTAAGAAATACTCTCTGGACTTCAAAGAAACCTGCATTAAATATATATGTATATGTATGTATTTTATATACTAATTTATCTGTTGACCAGTGATATCAATGGGAATAATCATTTGCGTATTTTTGCTTGCTAGCGGATTTCTGAGGAAGTCGATCGGTTGGTATTTAGAAAAATAATCTAAAATGGTGCGAAAAAATTCACTTATCCCACCCGCTTTGGGAACGTAACACCCGCGATAAATGAAGGATTACTTTACCTTATTTTCAGACTCTGAGAATACCCCGTACGACAGTGGACTGATGCCTCAAAAGCTGACTTGCTGCAATGAAATAATAGCTGGACATTGCGTCGAGATTGCGTCACGTCCTGCGTCCACATACTTCTCGTACTGCGAGGCCAAGACTCGGTGCGAGGCCCTGGGCTTGCAGCTGGCGTCCTACGAGTTGGAGACCAACCCCGGCATTCAGACATACGCCCATGAAAAACTGGGCCCAATTGCTGGTGAGTTTTGGTCTACCTAACAGGACTTGGGCAGCACAGTGTGTATTGTTAAAAATTTTCATATCTGTCAGCCTATCACTGACGGCTTTTCAAGCTCAAAACCTAACAAACCTTCTAAACATGAACGAAAAATCGGCCTCATCGTGTACTTAGAAGGCTAAGAGAACTTTGAGTTTAATAAGTACGGCCCTTAATTGTACTTGAAGGCTGAACTTAATTCCACGTGCTAATTGATTTTGCACCTCCAGTAAAATATCTAGCACTTGTTACACGGATTGTCACCGACCAACAAAATTGAGCGACCTTTTTGGACGTTAGTTCATCTATTCAATTACCGACTTGAAATTAAAAATATCAAGTATGGGGTCTCATATTGATCGGCGAGTTCAAAGGGACGCTTGCTCTGGAAAAATCGTAGCGGCTGCAATAATTATTTGTTACTCACTGTTAAAAATTTTTTGATGGAGCTGCCACTTCTACTATACTAATACGATGTTTTTGAAAGAGAACGAAGAATTGTTTCAAAACATCGCTGATGCAGGAAAAATCTGTCTTCTCACCTCAGCATTCGCTAATATTCAGATGATAGATGACGATTAGGCTGAAAAATATTTCACAGTCTACTCGATAAGGAGCTACTTATTAGCATAACTTCATGGTGCCTCATAACGAGGACTTCCTACAAGTCGCCTACATGTGTTGGTGGAGAGTATCTGGTGATCGAGTAAACACAACAAGTTCTCGATGATGTTGAGACTAGGAAAATGAAGGTTGTCGTTCCACATGTTCCAGTGTCATTTAATCATTTTCATACAATTGTTACAGTTAAGTTTCCTGAAGATGGCAGGTTAACGGTTTTAGTAGAAAATGGAGTGCATAAATACTTATTTAATTCTGCACCCATCCAGGTGGCTCGCTGTCCTTAAATATGGGGATCAGAAATCTTGGAATTTCGACCAAGTTGTTGCGATTGTTAGAGATCTTTGCTTTCAATGGTAAAAGATATTGCAGGGTGGCAGCAACACGGCTACTATTTCACGAGATCGAATGTAGGTGGGAGTGAAGCTCTTCCACTGACCGGCGTGCATTTATTTCAACTATGAAGTTTTATACAGCTTAGATAACTAGTTATTCAAGTGAGAATTATTTATGACGAAAAAATTCTCAGAATTCTGTGCCCTATTGTAATCGGTTCATGGCATACAATTGTGTAATGTTGCAAAATTTCATTCCGTGTTAGATTGATTGCTTTTCATGTGAACCTATCTTTAAACATGCGTTTTGGGTCCTTCTTAAACATTGTGCATTGTGAGTTGTTTGAATAGGTTTTTGTGGAAATACCAACTTAATAATGTATAAACTATCATGCGTATTAATAGTTAATATTGTCCACTATAGTTATTTTGTACGTGTGTGATGTTTCTTGATTGAATTTGAAGATTTCAATATTCTTTAATCCCACTCACTTATGCATTGCCTCCACACCATCCTGCTCACAAATGCGCATCCCACGAGTACACATGCACGTAGTGCATCAATACACATAAAAATGCCTCAATCGCCACCAAGATCACCGAACACTTGCCGCCAACTGCCCATTCACGAAAAAACCATCATTACCAAACAAAAAATAGCAATAGACGAAGTAACGAAGAAAGCAAAATAAAAATATGTTCAAATAGCCAAACATGCAATTCACCAGATCAACATTTCCAACACAGCCTCACTCTGACCAATACAACTAAACTCAAACTGACTGCAATAATACTGGAAACTTACATCACCAGCTTAGCACGACAGGAAGGATTCGGATCAATTCTCTCGAAATCAATGAAAGAAAACTACGACATCGATGCTACCCTCCCCGACCAACTTATTAAACTTTTTCGATAACCATGACGAAAACAAATCAGGCTGGAACATTAACAACTTCGACCGTAGAACCAAATATACAGACGACGACAACATGAGACAGTCCACGCTAAACCTAACAGGACCACAGACGGACTACGAATCCCCCGGCACTTTCCAATAACCAAAATCTATCAAAATGACCGCAACCAGAGAAAACTGAAAATAAGTGATGAGAAGTACAAGGAATCGCCTCTATTAATGCCAGGACTCGACGGAATAATATCCGTTAGACTATTTAGGAGCGACAATGACCCCAACCCAATCCTTGAAGTCCCTCACAGCACGTGGTATCTTAACGAACTGAGGGCAAAGAACCTTGGACTGAAGCCCTCGGTGAAGGACCAGGGGCCGTTTTATCAAAACTTCGTAACTTTTTGTACTTCCTACTAAAAAGTTAAGTGTTACGTAAGTACACCCTAATTTTGGCATTATCAAAACATTCGTACGTAAGACTTGGCTAAAAGCGTACTATCAAAACCATCTGGCCAACTGACCAATCAGTGGCTTTGGATTTGTTTACATTCTGTGAACTTCGATGGCGGGAATCTATGCATTCGATGGTATCGACTATCGAATGCTGTCTGTCGGTATTGCTCCTTGTTGGCCCAGAAAAAGCCGTTCTAAAATAGTTGCTTGTATAATATAACGTGAAAGGAAAATAAAATCAGTTTCTGGTATTAACTCAATTGAATTTTTTTTCAATAGCACTGTTTAGCACGATCACATATTTTGATCGTGCAAATGTTGCACGATCAAGTAGTGGAGCCATCACAAGTATAGCCATCATTCTATGCGTGTAAAATCCGCGCTGTCGGATTATTGACAGAATTCTATCACAAGTCAAGGTGTTGCTACTTGCTAGTAAATCAATAGTTTCCTATCGCTTTAGCATACACTCTAAACTTGTGCGGAACTCCACTTACGACATCTTCGAGCAGGCGTACAGTTACGTTACGCATCTTCCCGCGCAAATGTTTTGATAATACCACCTCTAGAGTTACTTCATCAAGTCAGCACTTACGCCACTCGTAAGTCGATTTTGCGTACTTACGAAGTTTTGATAATACGGCCCCTTAACGCCTCCAAAATAATCGACTATTTTCGACGCGAAAACTAAAATTCAACAAACCTATAATCAACGTCATTCCTCACGACATCTTCTTAACCATGGACAGACTCTCAACCATGACTACTAAATAGACGAAACAATCTACATCTAAACTCCATCCCTCACAATAATCCTTCAAACCAAACTAAAAATTCTACAACATAACTTTCGACACTGGCATAACAAAATATTTCTATTGGTAAACTTTTATACCAACCCTGATCCCGACATAACACTAATCAACGATCACTTCTTTACTGACAATAATACGATATTCAATTACAGCGTCCACAGCTGTCACATAAACAATACAATCCACGCCGGCGGAGCAATAGTAATAAAATAGTATACCATAATAGCAATAGAATAGTTTCGGCTAAGCTAAGCAATGGTAATATCCTCTTTCTTACTTCACGACAACTTCCACTTGGACATGCTCGCCATCACAGTTAACACTCAACAATGACCCATCACAATAAGAACAATATACAGTACATCACACACTCCGATCACACCTAAACTGCAAACCCATACCCATTTGCCCACGTGGATTCTTTCAAAGAGTAAACTGCACCTTATACAAGCAAACCCTATTACAGCATGCAGACTCGCACAATCCAATCCCCCACTAGCAGAAATAGACAAGCACTTGGAAAATTTATAAAATACAGACAGAATGCCACTTAAACTTCCATTCTCATCATATCACTTCTCATCATTCCTGGTATCAAGCCCACTCATACAAGCACTCTTCCGGAACTTCACACCTACGTCACATTAATTAATAGCACTAAACGGACAACTCATCACACCACGCCAACAATTACACACTGCATACAGACACCTCAGAGCACAAAGATATAGCAAGACCTCATTAACACAAAACAAACCGTCCCATGCCTACAACACAAGAATATACAGCAGGACACTAGAACAAAAAGAACCCATTTTCCGCAAGCACTGGCAAGACATTGCCACAGAGAACGACATCGGCAACGGAGACTTTGACATCGAACACATCCACATTATACAACACCACGTAAACAATGCACACATCATTCTTTCATACAGTCGCGGCAACCTTACCGCCTTCACCGTGTAGACTTCCCACCTGTTACCATTAAAAAACTTCAGTAAACTGTAGAAAATTAAAAAAAAAAACACTCAAACATCTCCCAAAACATGATGTATTTCCCCCTGCTATCTATATGCATTATACAACTAGTCAAAACTGCCGGCTATTTTTCGGGCTCGCTCAAACACGCCACAATGTTTTTCCTCCCAAAACCTAACACCTCACAACATTAAGTCCAAAACTACAAACCAATCTCACTATTAGATATACACGGGAAGTTCCTGGCTAAAATGTCAAACAACCGATAATACGACTATCTCAACATCAGCAACACACAAAAAACTAGACAACACTAATTTAGGAAACACATTTATTTATTTATTTTAGTGGCCAAATGTTTACTAGCGCTTCAGCTATTTAGCTATCTCGCACCGAAAGTCAAGATGAACATCACCATAGAGGTGGAAGGTCTCAATTATTCATCACCCACAAGGGGCGGAAGGTCTCAGATGTTCAGCCCGCTGAAGCTGGCTCGAAAGAAGCAGCGTTAGCATCTCAAATACTGTCTCTTATACACATCTAGATGTGTATAAGAGACAGGAACGGTGGGGCGCTCAGGAACAATCCCCTTAGGAACGCAAAATCCCATAGGACTTCTGACGAGCACAGACACCCGTCAGAAGTCCCCCCTGAGGGGTTAGGAAACACAGAGGGATCCACACAGCATTAGCAACTCCCCGCGATACACTCGCCAAACAGGAATCAACACCATAGGCCACATCTAAAAACTAAAAAACTGCGTTGTAACACATCCATGCGACAACATTTCTTCTCGCTGCGAGTCACCTACATGTGGAACAGCCTCGCTGATAGCATCGTTGACGCTCCGAGTATGAACGCCTCCAAGAACATACTAGACGAAGCTATGAAGGAGCATATGTTCAGTCTTAAAATGCCTAGCACTTTACGGACCACAGGTAATAAGTTCAGCAGCTATCTCAATCAATCCTCAGTTATGGAAAGGTCGGTTTCCAAAGGATGGATCCCTTGTGAATAAAGTCACGAAAAGTACAAGATTGCAACAATCGGCTACGGGCCATGGGCCTATTTCTTCAGTGCCGACACTTTTAATTGTAATCTATTCTACATCTTACACAAAGTCACCGTACATATATAATGCATCCGGGATGTGACCATGCATGGCCTTCGACAAGATCTGACTCACCGGACTCCAAAAAAAATTAATTCAACTCAATCTCCACTCATCACTTACAAAATCATTAGCAGGCTACCTCACCAACAGAACAGCATCCATCATTACAGGTAATCACATTGGTTCCTCTTTACAACTACACTCACGTGTCCCATAAGAGGCTTGTCTTTCACCCACCAATTACAGCTTTTACATCCACGACATCCCACCGCCACTCCCAAAAAGGATTATATAGCATATGCAGACGACATTACACAGATAGGTAACAGCCGGACGAACCTACACAAATCCGCGGCAAAACAGGCACAAAACGCCATGCAATAGATAAATAAATTCGAAAATAAATGGATCATCAGGACAAACAGAACCAATTTTAAAGTCATCGCTATCGCTGGGTGCAAAATAATTAACTATTCATCGACAACCATACACTAAAAAATGAAGTGTCTGAGGACTGCACTTCACATCACACTGTTTTAGAACCCAAATAAGAGCCAGGAAAGCAATAGCCCCTACCAATCTGCGCAAAAGATTCTACCACCTGTCACCCAACATAGAACGTACCTTATGCCTCACCTTCGTAAGATCGTCTCAACGCGTAATAGAACAGGTATCCATATTACGGCTTAATGACCGACGAAACACAACGAGAATGACTCATGGTAATGACGAGACTAAATGCATTCTATCAACATAATTGCTGCTTAACCAAAATACCTCTTGGGTATCGAGTGACTCGCCTACCTCAGTAACCACCCTCATCATCACATTCCCATGCATTCATTGTATCATACCTTTTGAAAAATATAATAAAACATTAAAATACTTCTAAGGGGAACGTCTGGGTGGTGAAAAAAACTTTTTATTTACGGACGGATCACTTTGAAACTTGGTACACCTATGTAAAACAGAATTCTAAGACTTTATTTTTCGTGTCAATTTTTCGAAAAAATGAAAAAAAAACGGGAAATTCTTAGAAAACGGCAAAAAGGGGGTACAATAGAAATCTATCTCTTCCTAGGATTTTGAAGCTACAACATCGAGACGCATATCATTCGATGCGTAAGGACCATATCTATTGATTCGTCTTCGATTTTTTTCGAATTTCGAATTTTTGTGGATGGAGGAGCATTTTTCGCAAAATTTTCGAGAAATTTTCGATTTTCCCCTTCCCCCCCCCCTTTTTCAAAATATTTTCAAAACTATAACGAAATTGAAAAAAACGCAAAGACCAATCTCTCGATATTTCAATTGAGAATCGAATGGTATATGTTTCATCGCTGTAGCTTCAAAACTCTAGAAGGAGATAGGTTTGCCGTGACAATAAGTGTGAATGTTCAGTAGAGCCCGACAAAGTCCCGCGCGCATCGGAATAGGCACTCAATGTAGCGAGGATACGAAACTAAACGTTACTGGACCTTGATTCCAGTCAAGGATGGTGGGAAAAACTGCATGCACACCACACCGTACGACGCCAGGCGGGTAACAGAACTGCAGCTCAAGCAGTCACTCTATTTAAGTGCTCGGCAGCTAATTTCCCCCTATCTAAAATATTGAAGAACTCCCCCACCCCCCTCCCTTTCGGTATCTGTCGTGAACGCATAAATCAACGTACAGAGATGGTTTTGGTATCGTTGGATAGCTCAGAATATCAGCTTTAAGATGAGACTAAAAACCGGAAAAGCCAATACTGTCGACTTTGCACCCAGACGCTCCCCTTAAATGCAAAACTCATGTACATGGAGATTGCACATAATCTTTTTTGCCGAATATTACTGGAATATGTAAAAAAAATATAAATAATGAACCATCATCCATAATAAGAGGATGTGCTTAATTGGTTATGAATTGCGAGTTAGAAGTGATAACAACCGTTCCTCTCCCTATTGATTGTAGTATATATGTATTAAGTACGATTGAGTAAGAATATGAAGGATTAGTACGTTTATTGATGGGTTGAAGAATGACGGCACGACCAACACTCCTTAGCTGATGTTCACCCCACGACATCGTCCGGAAAAAATGACTTTTAACACGCGATTGGCAAATTGTTCACCACTGGCGTTCTAAACAAAATTCTCAATATTTGTTGGTACGGTTTTAAAACTAAAAATAATTTCTTCGTTTACTGAATTTTATTTATTCAGAGATTATACGAGTGTTATTCGTGCTCGAGAATTGACATATTTAATGACCGAATATTTATCGTTACTCAATAGTGAAATGATGAAATGTGAAAGAAGCAATCGAGTTCAAGATAATTATGTTCCATATAGTTACAGAGGTTGACGATCACGAGTTAGAAGGTTTAAAATATTAACAACGACATTGACAAGAAATGATAGTACGAGTTATGAATACGAATCAATACAATCCTCCCATCCGTCCTCCACGCAAACCTTACAGAGCCCTTACGGGTTCTCTTCCTCGCCTTAACCCAATCCAACCCCGTACACCTTCAACCAACCTGATTATTCGCTATGCGTCTATCCTCGTCTCCAGCATCTTTTCCATTTCCTTTCCCTCTTTCTGGCGACTCATGTTGTATTGCATTCTTTTACAGAGGTACCGAGCTACATCCACTGACAGTTTTAAATCATACAACTCAACTTCCATCCGTCCATTAAAAAATACTAGTTTTAAATTAGCTGTAATAGAAATTACTCTTAAGAGACAAAAACTACTGATCAATTTCAATGATTAATAAATGCTAAATAATGATTAATGTATTTCAGCCGATATGCCTTTCTGGGTCAACACGCAGCGTGAAGAAGGGGGCTACTACCGCTGGCTTCCCGACGGCCAAAATAATACCATCCCTATTGCTGGCAGTGACGATCCCCTTGCGAAGTGTGCTGGTTTCAACGCCGCTTTCAAAACTATTTTGACGTTTCGGTGCAAGAATTTGAATAATTCACCAAAGGCCATCTGCATCGGCCCCAACACATCTCTGAAGAAGTGTTGAGAAGCACTGAGGCGGTTGCTACAACATGCACATTTTTTTATTTTTCTTGATATATAAGCTTTGCGTGAAGAGTGAAATATTGCATGGGCCTTCTTACGGTTCCCGTTTGTCAACAATCCTTAGTTACCAACAGCCTATATAGATTTTGTCTTTAGGAGGAAATATTTCTTCATGATGAGACAATCTGCTTTAATCTGCCTCGCCAATGAGTTAACAGAATTTATTTTTGCTTTGCCAGTATGGATACATTCTGACACTAAGAACCAACGAGGGTCCAGCAGACACTGCAGTTTCCTGGCTTGTATGTCGAGGAACCTGCAGTGCTGCCATTGTGTCGCTTGTGTTTCTGATGTTCGAAGTCAGTTTGCGTTCAATGTAATCCGAGACATCAAATGCTGCTGTNGTGTGTTGTGACGAGTGTGTTGTGACGAGTGTGTTGTGACGAGTGTACCAACTAGTGTTCCATCACCCGGCATCACGCGCTCCACTGATGGCAGATTTAAACGCTGTTAAAGAACCGTCGCTGTTGAGTTTTGCTGTTGAAATAGAGCTGGTATTTTACGCCTTCTTCACCTGCCTTCTTAAAGCTTCCCTGTGTTGCACCAATAAACATCCTCGCCTCATTGATGTGTTTCTGTTCTGCCCATTACAAGTTGTTCAGTAATATGAACAGAATGTTGGCCGGAGATTTAGGGAAGTACAACATCGGAGAAGAATTACAATTCAATTCTATGTGCTTCAATTAAAGAAAATGAATATTCGAGTAGTTGTTTATTAATACGCTCCATTGATTTTATTATGCTTCAACAGAATTTTTCGTTTGAAGTGAATAGGCGAATAAAATTCTGATGCAACAATTCACATTCCAGGAAAAGGAGAAGTGTAAATCTCTGCTTGCTGATATCTTAGCTAGGAGGAAAGAAAGTCATTTATGAAAATTTAACAAACTAATGATATGCAAATTGCTTGTGGTTTATTATAGTTTGTTTCTAGACAGTAAAAACGGGCAGGTACTACATTCCTGATAACTACAGTATGCTAAGAATTTAAAAGCAAAGAATAGTCCACAAAAATTCATATCTTTATAGAAAACGTTTCGGAGACCAGCTCCATCGTTAGTTTCTTAGAATCTACAATCACAAATCAGAAGTCACAAATTTATACATTGAGAGCGCAGAACGAAATTAGAAACCTAAATTTACAAATAATAAACTGAGCACAAAAAAGCTATATATTCACAATTTCAAAGGGATAGGAGCTAACAGCTGAATTCAAACTGGGCCTAAGTTTAGAGATGAACAATGATTCTAAAATGCGCAAATCGGAAGTCCCGGAGGTGGAAGCTAACACCCTAAAGTTACTGTCAGAAATAGGGACATCACACTGCTCGGCGTGAGCGCACACAGCCGAATGCATAGGGGGGCACGCTAGCAACTTTCCGGTTCTACCCAAATAAAAATTAAGAGTGGAGCACCTATGTTTTTATGATGGATATAGGCGGACGCCATAGGTGGAGCAGCTTTGATTTATACAGTGAATTATGGGTGGCGTGCACCACCTTTACCATACCTATAACCTGCCTATGGCCTCCCTAAACGTAAAGCTCTCCTTCCGCCAATAACTACCCATTGGCACCAGTGGCACATTGATGAGCCAGGCGTGGCCACTTTTAAAACGAAGACGGTAAAAACTTAAAATTAACTTTCTGATTCGATGCGTATGTATTTACTGACATAGTTCCATACAATCACCATCCTAAGGGCTGCGTATGTAGTCTACCATTATAGTACAAGTAACAATGTCAGACATGTAGCAGGAACAAATTTTCAGAGTACCATACACATACCTCGTGAGAAATAGAGTTGAAGAAACTCCCTGCCTGCAGGATTCGAACTCCGGTCTCCCCCACGCGAAGCAAAGCCTTTACCGTCGAGCTATAAGAGAGGACTAGGCACTAAAGTAATTTTAAAATATTTGACTGAAGTATTGCAAGTATTAATTTCATCAAATGGCAGAAGTTAGTGCTACCATCGTGATGATTAGATCGTTTCATCAACAATTTTATTTGAACAAGCTGCTAGATTCGAGTAAACAGCCACCGAAACAAAATTCGTTTATTCATAGCGAACGATGGTTCAGCTCAGAGTAAAGGCTACGGAAAAATGCTTAATAAGCATCGAAGTTTCATAGTGTGAACATTGCACCAATATTGACAGCGGTTTGATTCGAAATATTTTCGCCAAGAAAATTCTTGCGTGAAACAAGGAATAGATATCACTCGATGATTTTAAATGTCAGGCGTGAATTACCTGCACCACTTCGAGTCACTATTTTCTCAAGCCTAATCTTTAATCTTATGCGTACAAAAGATACCGGAACCACTCAAGTAGAAATTTAGAATTAAAATCGAAATAATTATCTGCCTGTATGAGCAAATTTCCCTAAATAATTAAATTCCACTATCGAAGTAAGCGATAGAAAGCAGAATTTGTATTCGTATCCCTCTGCGTATAAATGATACCTTTTTGACAAGCAAATTACCCGGAAAGCACACATTTCAAGCAAGACATGGTAAAGATTAGTAGGAAGCTTAACGCCGACTCCCGTAAACCCAACTCGTGTGAACGTGTGCTTACTCGACTTGCTCGCTGCACTTGAGAGCCGCATGTTCCTCGTACAATTTATATCAGGAGCAGTCTGATACATGCCTAGTGGCTTCACTTTGGTTTGAAAATTTGTGAACACCTTACTTCTAACTGTCAGTTTTACTCTTGCCCACCGAATTCACGCTAAATTTTTGCAAAATTTTCTTTCCGGAACTTAATCTTAGAAGCCAAGCACACAGAACGAAGTCATGGTTTCGTCTTGATCTCGAATGACCCACAACCCAATAACACCTTTCTTTCTACGTTGGATAAATTACAGTGGCCAATACCATCGTGCAGTATAGCTGTGCAGCTTGGGTAAACGGTTATCGGTGATTCACAAGAGATTTGGCTGCAATGTGTCATAGATGTTTCAGACCCTATAAATCATCCATGATTCATCGATGACTCCCACCTATACTCGCCACCTTTTCGATTTATAGGTGTTTTATTGTCGATTTTCGGCAGATCTGGCCACCCACCGTTACGCCACCAATAATCTACTATCGCCACCTATAATCATCGGTGCGCCACCCTTAATTTTTATTTGGGTACAACTCCTGCCCTTATGCTCAGAGACCCTGGAATAAAGACTGCGTGACGTCATCCCGTTTTCTATAAAGATATGAATTTTTGTGGACTATTCTTTGCTTTTAAATTCTTGGTTAATTTGCGATTTAAGTGATATCAATTCTACAGTATGCTGTATGGCTTATACTGTGCTATTCGGTCGTATGCAAACGGCTGGCTGCCAGCCAATCCATTTGCTGTCGAAAATAGTATAGTTTTAAGTTAGTCGTTAAATGTTAACTTTAAGCTTGCATAGAGTTCGATTAATAAACTAAGCTAAAACTAGACTTAATACTATAATTTTCGTTCTATAATGCATTTCAGTACTACGTTACATTCAAACTACATAATTGCCTGGCACCACCTTAGCGATTTTGAGGTATTAGAGGCTTGCGGTTTCTGGATTCCCTTTGAATGGAACCCAACTTCAAGCCAATCGACTAACTATCCGCAGTCTTCTCTAGCACCTCATTCCGTGACCAGTTCCTCCTGCGGCTGTCGATTTATCAGTATCCCAGGACGCTATGACCGGAGTTACGGTACTGCTTCGTCGTCGCACGTGATGGGTGTCATGAGGTGCTAAGTTCTCCACGTCCGCAAGTTCTCCTGAGCCCAGTTGGACCACTTACTTGATATTTAATTTTAATAATTACACCTTAATGGATATTTAATGGATAATAGGAGAAATTTAATATATTGCATGCTGGCATGCTATTTCTTTGTTACTTGATAAATGGGCTGTGCCCTTAATATTACTAAATGATAGTTGACCTAAAACTATATTAGTACAAAATTGATGAATTGATAAGTTAATAGATATA